>NC_136304.1:784024-971524 GCF_964198595.1 Lampetra fluviatilis | reverse complement strand
TCACGACCATCTCCCCACGACCCCCCCCCCCCCCCCACACACACATCTTAGATACACTGTTGCTGTGCAGGTGCACGCTGCCGCAAGGGCTGCTCTCGCACGAGCAGCCTTTAGCAGGGAGTTCTGGGCTGCCACTCAACGGTTTCCAGGTGCCGCCACAGCGGCACGGAATAGGCGAGCGCACCGCACTTGCAATCCAGAGGTCGCCGGTTCAATGGAAACAAACGGGCACCCCTGGTACTGTGAACGGGTACATGGCGCAATCATTTGGCCCGAGAGGTCGCGTGTAGTGGGGTGAGAATGTGGGCCCTCCCACCTTTTGCGAGACGTCTCGAGGCGCCCTCGAGAGCTCCCTCTCGTGGACGTCCGAACAAGGTGATGCACGGCTGCACCTTTTCCTTTGTCTGAAGACTTGTGGCGGCTGGCTGCTGCCAGGGTGTTCACTAATGAGCCAGTTTGCAAATAGTCAGTGGCTGTCTTCCAGCAAACCCCAGTTAATTTCCAAGGGTAATTAACCAATTAACCATTGCTATAGTCCCTCTGAAATTACAACCCCTCTGGCATCATCATTCCCACGTGTAAATTATGTTGTGCAGGTTTCATTGCCGCAGCCTGTGACCAAATCACCCGGAATCCGCCCCAACCCTTCAGATCTCAGAATCTAAGCTGGGTTGAGGGTGGATGGTGCTAGGGTGGGCGACCACCATGCTTGCCAGGTTGTTATAGGCTGTGGCAAGGCTGGACTATGTTGTGAACTGCAGAGGGCAGTGAATCAAATTTCATTGTTGCACTGTACTTTCTATGGTGCCACGTGTGTGCTCCCCATCTTCACTCTGCCCGCACTGGGCAGCGTGGTGAGGTTGAATAAAATAATCATCAGGCCGCTCGCTCAGCGTGGTGGGGTCCTCATGCGGCAATGGAGTGGTGATGGGAAGTTCCATAAACCCGACCCTGTGATACCGAGTTAGCAGTGGTGCATAAGCACAAATAACAAAAGAACTCAATACATGCATCGACAACACTGCTCTAAAAGATTAAAGTACTGTATCTATTGTATGTAATAGGCAACATTTCATTTTGGGAAGTGACTCTTCTTCATAGCAGAGATGACATCATCAATCCGAGGTGTGAAGTCACTGAGTGTCTCATCATTGTGTGCAGGCGCGATGACCCAAATCCACATAAGTTAAAATCACCCACGACCGATAGCCATTGTCCCGGGAAACGAGGAATTTTGGCACCAACGTCGGCCCAACGATTCCAGCCACGTGCGTGTTGACTGGGACTCCACGTCCAAATACAATACCGGAGCTGCCGCAAGCCGTCTCCCGTTTCTCGTGGCGACGAAACGGGACTGGCACTCGCGTGTTGCGTAAAGGGGCATGGATGAGCGCTGAGAGGATTGGCCTCCCTGCCACCGCAGCCCGGCATCATCATTATCTTGTCAAACGCCACCGCGGAGGGTGTCGCTTGCGTAACCACGACACCCAGAAGCGTCGTCCTCGGCGTGCCTCGATGCACACAAGTGCAGCATTTGGCTTGAAACGCCTCCACATTGTACCGAACATGTCATGTTTCGTTCGCAATTCAATATTTGTTATTATTATTATTATTGCTATTACGCTTCTCTTCTCAGGAAAGCCTCACTGAGTCCCAACACTCGGGGGCGATGCTGCCATGGGTGATCCCAATTGGGTGATTATTATAACATTTTAGAACTATTTTAGCGCATTGTAACTGGCCGGTACCAGTTATATTGCGTGTGTATGTTTTTGCCTGTGAAGGGATACCGGAGAATCTGGAGGAGACCTCATGCAGACCAAACTATGAACTCAAACTGCGTTTTATTCTCCCAGGCAAGGCCCACTGAGCTGTACAGCTCTTCTTTAGAAGCGGCCTGGCCACAAATGTTAACCCAATTAAGTGGCTTATCGCGTGGACACTCATAACATCAGCCAAATACTCGGGGCGGAGAACAGAGAAACTGCACACAGGAAAGACGCCCGAGTCGGCAATCGCACCCAGCCACTTCTTGCTGCGTTGCCACCGGCATTTGTCTAGATTTTGTATAATCCCCTTTGCCATGCACATCTATAATGACATTGACCTTGTGTCACCACCGAGACCAAGACTGCAAATGAGAAACGGTGTCCCACGTGTGCACCTTGCCTTACAGAGGGAAATACTAAATAAATAGACGTAAAAAACCGTAAACGATGGCTTTTCAGTCGTGCAATTATATCACCCCCATCTTCTTCTGCTTAAGTTTCCTGCCGTCGTCTTCGAGAGACGACGGAGATGCATGGCGTCTCTTCACCTCTTCGTTGACGAGATATTAACTACCTCGCTTGGTATGGAGGAGGTCGTGGGTTCCATCTCGACCCTGACGCCTCCTGTCAATTTGGAGTCTGCGTGTCTCTCTCTCTCGCGGTGGTCACGGGGATTGTTCCCCGGCTCCTCCGGGTTTTTCCTCCGCATTTTCAAACATCACGCGTTAAGAGCATTTGGCTGCAGTAACTTGCCACACGATAAGCTACTTTGTTGAGCTATCATTTGTGGCAGGATCGCTTCTGAAGAAGAGCTTCATAGCTTCGTGGGTCTTACCTGGTAGAATAAAAAATAGTTTAGTTGAGGTTCTTGCGCCAGCTTCACGGTTTCATTTCCTTGTCGCTCTCCATGTTCGCAACCATTCCTCACCGTGTCGATCCAGCGAATCTTTCCTCGTTCTGTTTCCCCTCCCGTGTGATTGTGTGCCTACTGCTTTGCCACGTTAGGTGTTCTTTTCATTCGAGGCACGTGCCCAAACGATCAGTGGCGTCTCAACAATAATCACAGAAATAGTCATAAGCTTTACACTAAACGGCATTAACGTAGTCAAATTAAAGCAACTAAACTGAAAACAATTTGCTTCCGTGCAAACAATTTCCGAACGATCTCTAATTGAACTAAGTCCTTTTGTATAGCCTCAAATGCACGGTTGGCTAAGTATGGTGCGAATGAAGTTGAACATACATACATGCATACAATAAAAGTCTTGCCTGTCAGGTCTGCCTGTAATTACATCATAGGTTGGCATCGCAGTCATTAGCACGCACTGAGTGTTCAATTGAAAAAAAAAACATAAAAACAACTTGCAGTGACAATGTGTGGAATGGCCCTTCCTTGGGGCATGGAGAAGGTGGAGAAGCGCACGCGCCGCGTGCGATGTCCGCACTGCGTGTGATGTCCGCACTGCGTGTGATGTCCGCACTGCGTGTGAATTCCGCACTGCGTGTGATGTCCGCACTGCGTGTTTAACTTCTTCTGCACCGCACGTGGCCAACCGTGCTAGTCGGAGGTGCGGCGGGGGGTGGTGGAAGGACAACAAACTAAACACGAAACGCAGTCCTAACTACATTAATTCGCAATCGAGATGATTTAAAAGTTTCATTTGGAGACAACCCCCTCCTGTCTTGACTCTCCCACCCCCAACGGCAAGCCACCACCACCGCCACCACCGCCACCACCGCCACCGCCGCCACCACGACCACCGCCACCACCACCGCCACCACCGCCACCACCACCACCGCCACCACCACCACCGCCGCCACCACCACCACCGCGACCACCACCGCGACCACCACCGCCACCGCCACCACCGCCATCACCACCACCGCAACCGCCGCCACCACCACCACCGCCACCACCGCCACCACCGCCACCGCCGCTACCACCACCGCCACCACCGCCACCACCACCGCCACCACCACCACCGCCACCACCACCGCCACCACCGCCACCGCCACCACCGCCACCACCACCACCGCCACCACTACCGCCACCACCGCCACCACCACCGCCACCACCACCGCCACCGCCACCACCGCCACCGCCACCACCGCCATCACCACCACCGCCACCGCCGCCACCACCACCACCACCGCCATCCACCACCGCCACCACTACCGCCACCGACTCCCCCCGTCCTCGCTCACCCGACTCTCACCCGACTCTCGTAGCACCAGGGCATTATTAGAATTCAGTGTTCACACCTCTCTTCTGAGGCAGAGTTTGGCAGCCCGGTGGTTCTCTCGCCAGCTCTAAATGGCTTTACGCCACCTTGTGAAATTGAGCATTTGAGAAATGAGAAATGGGGATGTTTAAAAATAATAATAAAATTGTGCTTTTTTAAGAAGAAGAAAAAATTCGATCTTTAGAGCGCTATTTCCTAGCGATCAAAAATTGTGTAACCGCTGTGGCATACAAGCCCGAAGCAATCCCTCCCCCCATCTTTTCAGATGGCAATTTATTTATTTCACGGTCAATATCGCCTCGTGTGCTTTTTCAAACTGTGCGCCCACTAATTTTTTTTTCTTGAGCAAATGCTCTAATTCCCCATTCCTACGGCAAGGTGCACTATCTATAACGGGGAACCACGGTTGGCGTCGCCACCCTATGGTTAGCTAATCTCATTTACTCCGCAACCACGATGGGCCAAACCCACCCTGACTGCGCAGGATCTGAGCCCATGGTCTTGGCAGCGTACTCGTCTGCCAACTGACAGTGGGCAAATTGGCGAAAATAATTCTCAAAATTGGCTATGAATGGGATCATTCAAGCTTTTAAGACGACTGTGAGTAGTGTATAAGACCTAAAAAAATAGGATTTTTTTGTGCAAACATGAATACCGTGCTATCAGTTCGTAGTAGTTTACATTAAAATATCAGCAGTGTTTTTTTTCTTCTCTCCACCGTTTATAAAAGCGCCGCGGCTCACTTGCCGAGAGATTGAATGTGCTCTTTCATTTTGGCCCCATGACCGCACACCCACCACACACGAGTCACCCACATGTGCGACAAGAGACTGTTGTCTCAGATGCAATCAAGGTCAGGGTCAAAGGTCAATGCTGTTCATGCCACCACACCTCGCCAAGGCTCCCTTCCACCGGCTAACCGCGAGGCCGTGGGAAGTGGCCTGCGGCAATGTCACAGACGCAATTATTTTTACAAAACGCCAAATTGTTTGGCTGCATGTGTGCGAGGTGCCTCTGCGTGCCAGCTTTCTTTGAGGGTTGGCAGTGGCCCGCGTGCTCAGAGAAATTTGGGGAAACTTCTGCGTTAGACCGCGGCGTGGTGGTTGGTGGCTAGAGAAGCAATGAGACGTGAGCCACTGCTCTCCCAATATTTGTGTTGCCATTGGTTACAAACGGCTCTTTTTGCGACGCTATGATTACGCAGCGTCCCACTGAAATCCTGCTGTGGTGCCATTTTCACAAGAGACCCGTCTCTGCCGTTGGTAGTTGTACTTCACAGGGGTCCTACAAGCCTAGACCAGAGTCCCTTGACCACCACTTACTGACAAATCTGACTCATGATGTTGCCCTAACCTTCCACAAACATGGGGGAGGGGGGATTGTACAATGTTCTGATGAACTCACAAAAGTAAACTGAGCTGTTGATAATAAAACATACACTGTAAATGTAAAACCCACTTGATATTAACGAAAATGGATCTCCAAATGTATGAAAGCTTGGATAAAGCCCCGGGAGTCCGGTGTCTGTGAACTTGAATCTTAATTGACGTATTGACGAACACACGCTTTTTAGCGCAATTCTCAATGGAAAAACGCACAGCTCGAAATGTGACGAGGCGTGCAAACAAAATGGATGGGGGCCCACGTGGGCCTACACCGCCTTGCATTCGGCTCGACAACGTGTAGGGGTTATTGCACGCTGAGCCGTATTCATAGGCTGCGACGCGAAGATCGATTGAGCACTGAATTCAAAAGTCAAGGGAGGCGCACAGCCGTCAGATGCCTCGCTCATACATGTCTCGCGTTTGCTGACACGACTGAGCCTGCACGGGTGCGTGCTTGTGTCTCCCAGTACGAGTTAAGAGGGAGCTGTGGCTTAGCGGTTAGCGCCCTGTGCTTTCTATGTACCCGGCGACATGAGTTCGACTCACACTCACGGCCAACACCAAAGATGATCAATCTGAACGGGGCCTCGGCATCAACCCAAGTCAACACAGCCTACAACGAGTACTTGGTGTGATGTGCACAATGCATCAGTACTAGGGAGACAAAGGTGGCCGGGCGTGGGGCTGACCACCCACACACGTGTGTGCCGTGCTGGCCTTCGCAGGTGCTCGCTAACAGCACTTGCCCCCAAAGTCTGTTAAGGCTATACAGAGGATCTTTGTCTAAAGCCTTACGAGTAAATGGACAATTTTGTCGCGGTAATTTCTCATAAAATGCATGGCTGAGGTACAGAAAAAGAAAACAATAATGCACAGAAAGGTCACTGACTAAAGTTGGGGCAATACCTAAACTTATAACTTGATAAAAAAAGATATATTGGAATGTTTTACTCTTCAAACAACTCTTTGAAAGTAAAACCGTAAACCAAACAGCTGATATCAGTCGTTTCCTTGGGAACTGTTGCCTTGCTTGTGATTCAGGCCATGGCTTTTGGATCAAAGCTCGTTTTACAAAACAATCAATCAATCTTCGCTTCCATCATGCATTTCAAATCAATACATGCATCTGAGAGGGCTATGTATAACATAAACTTAGCGTAAATGTCCAATTTAACCTTTTGGCGGGACCCCGGGGTCCCGAATAAACGGAAGTTAAAATCGTAATTAATGTATTTATTTATGGCGACTCCGTCCCACCGCGCACACAAACGCCGCGATCCACCAGAAATCAGTCCTCTCGTTCTTCACCGAGCACCCGTCGTTGCCAAAATTGCCAGTCATAAACACAACATCGTGTAGAGCTCGTCAAGAGTGATAGATTTCCGTGTCGTTCGCCTTCAACAGACATACAATGACGTCGCAACGCAGTTTATGCGAGAACGGGGGGCTTATGGGACAACGGGGTCCTGCCATAAGGTTCAATTGATAGCATATATAAAATATGAGACATTTAGTTTCAATTAACAAAGCAATGTCATCATCAGCCGTGGTCAATCCACTGCTGGATGAAGGAATCCACAAGCGATGCAATATCGAACCAGCAACTCACTTTGTTTCTCGATCTCGTCGATGGATGTCTATGTAATTGATAACCAATAAAAACTTACATTATAATTAAGACCAATAACTAAAGTCAGGGAATGACACGGTTAAACAGATGCCAGTTTGCTGATATGACGAATCCAGGTCTCCACGAGGAATTAATGAGTCAACAACCCTCCTTGATTAAATCTTGACTCAAAGCTTTTGATTACTATATTTTTTTACAATCATTTTGATTAAAAAAAATCGATCTTTCACACTGAGCTATACATCATTTTTGTGTTTGGCAAACAGACATAAATTCACCAAATAAAGTGACATATTTCAGCTTGCTGGTGAGTTCCAAAAATACAAACCTGCCTTATCCTGCTCTGTTGCACAATTACCAATAAACCCAGTGACCCGGAGCTGCTGTCTGTCAAGAAAATAGGTATCCAATTTTGTATCACAGCAATTTCTCAGTATTTTGATCAGCTATTAATGTTTCAGTGGCGTACTTGCAGTCTTTCTGAGTGTACACAACACAGGGATGAAATCTATATTGACCTGTACATAAATGTTTGAATCAAAACCGATTGCCATTGTGCGGCACAATCTTGTAGAGTTAATACTGTGGTTATATAGTGCGGCGGAATAAGAGGTTAACGTGATAATATCACGTATTGTGATGTCGTTTTCAATCAGTTCAAGTCCTGAAGAAGGTCTCTGGATGTGGAGCAAAACGTAGGACATCGCGCCAAACAACACGCGGCGAGACCCGAAAACACATGGGAGAGCCACACGGGATATTTGCACAAACTTACGCGGTAGTGACATCAGCTACTCAACTGTTACGAAAATAAAAGGAAACGATCATGTCGTGTATTGGCCTTGAGTTTAAGCACCTGGGTGCCACGGCGTGGTGCTGATGGGTCACTAGAAGGAGAGATGAGAACAAGAACGAGGGATGGATGGCTGACGAGAGATGGTGGTGAGGGTTGGCGGAGAGAGATGGCGCAGGAGGACAGGGCAGCGTGGTGAAGGTTGGTGGAGAGAGATGGGGCCGGAGGACAGGGCAGCGTGGTGAGGGTTGGCGGAGAGAGATGGCGCAGGAGGACAGGGCAGCGTGGTGAGGGTTGGCGGAGAGAGATGGCGCAGGGGGACAGGGCAGCGTGGTGAGGGTTGGCGGAGAGAGATGGCGCAGGAGGACAGGGCAGCGTGGAGTGGGTTGGCGGAGAGAGATGGCGCAGGAGGACAGGGCAGCGTGGTGAAGGTTGGTGAAGAGAGATGGCGCAGGGGGACAGGGCAGCGTGGTGAGGGTTGGCGAGGACAGGGGCACACCCCACGTGACGTGGGACACACGCGTGGAAGGAGAAGAAGAAGTAGTGTATTGACCTTGATTGTGTATGCATCTAACACCAATCCACTGCTATTATGTAGTGAATCATGAAGTTCGTTGATCTTAATGACATACACACACAGAAGTACAATGAAGACAATGCACTACATTGCTCAGACAGACAGCCAAAACAGCGAATGTATATCCTATTTTACTTTCGTCAGCATCATGGACTTTCGTTTATAAATCTTCATTTAGAATTATTTACGGCCTGGTGCCAGGAAAGTCACGAAAAACATTGCACACGAACGACGCATTCACGCAGGCACCCGATGCTCCGTTTTGAAGTTTTAAAATGAAACATCTTTGAATTTATTATGTTTTTAATTAGATAATTTTATTTCTTCATTTAAAGCTTATATTATTTTACATCTGGAAGACTTCATTGAAAATGACATTTCGTGTGAATTTTCTCTCGTCGTTAAGTGGGTGGCCTTGCTTGGGGGATCGGTTCGATGCGGACTTTTACCTGTTAGGGATTGCGGGGTCGAGATAAGGCGACACGGAGCTGCTGGCCGTGCGAGAAGATTGCCGTCTGCAGATCGATCCCAACGTGATCGAACGTCTGTCCCTGCGCCTCCGTCGTCCATGCAGGGGGCGCGTAGGTTTGCAGCGATGGAGAGTGCGGCGTTCATCACAGACAGATGAAGTTGTGCGCTTATATAAGAGTATAACCAAGCGTTTAGTATTGCTTAAAGTTGGCTACAGAGGCAACATTGTCAGTGCTAATACAAAGAACGTTTAGGGAAGGCAAGGTTAGCAGATAACATGGGCCTATAGAGGGGATGAGTATCAAATAAATAATTAAGTGGATGGCTATTATCATTCAACAAAGCTTCACTGAGTCTTCAAGCTCCTTCAGCGGGGTCCTGCACATTGGAATGTTCGGCCAATGCCATTCATGGGGGACACGACGGGACAACAGAAGGCCCCACGCACACGAGGGAAGAAAACACTCGAAATCCCAGTCTCCTGGCCACCACGCGTGCCGCAAGAACATAAAAGGCAGCAAAACAATGATTTGTTTTTTGATCCTCGTGCGTGGCCGCCATCACCAATGCCATCACGGCTCTGTAGCAGTCGCACTTTAAAGATATCCCTCCACAAATCCGATCTCTGCCGAAGCGGCTATTAGGGGGTAGCTGTATAACAACGTAATACAGACACAGAATTCCCACCGTTCCCTACCACCCGCCAGACACCCCCACTTCAGAGTTGTGCAGTGAATTCATGTCCCCTTCAACAATTGTGAAATGTCACGGGAGTTGATGTTCCCTCTACGTGCATGCAAGTCGCTGGGTAATAAATCCATCTGTGGTTCCGCAAACGTGTACCACACATCAAAGGCAGATGTTTCGTAAAGGCGTGCGTTCAAGTCGTGTGCTCGTTATTTCTGTGTGTGTCTCGCCGTACAAGTGTGCTCTATGCTGTGAGTCGCTAATCACCGTGGCACCGTAATTGCCGAAGAGCTAAATGTTAATAATTGCACCTGGGTGTGCATTAGCGTGCTCAATTAATGAGGCAATGCGCATGTGTTGGTGTGGATTACTCTGTGTTGCTATGGTTCTTGTTAAGTTGCTTTCATTTATTTCTGAAGACATATCATTGTTTTTTGCCTCTGAATGCTCATACACACGTATGCATGAACGTATGCCTAATTGCTAATGAGGTTTCATCAATCGGAGTCTGGAGAGACATCAAACTCCGTCCACATTTGTTGCAAATTAGATCGAGTAAAAATACGAGGGAGATATCAAGTGCAAGAGAATGCATTAATTTCGAACGAATGCCGCACAGCCCCTTGTCAATCCACTGCTGGATGAACCTGATCATAATTCATCAACATTGGCCAATGCTTGTTAGAACGAGGGGGGGGGAGGCCCTGGTGCGGTTGGCAATCTCTTGCCACTGATATTAGCCGTGGTCAGACATAATGCAAGCGGTCAGTTTAATAGCGTGGTGGGCAAATTCACTGCCCCATTGCTCCACAACCTTTTTTTATTGCATTGTAGGAGCAATAAAATGCGAGTGTATGAATTGGGTCAAGAGTGATATAACAATTTTATTTACTGCAACACTGAAAGAAAGAAGAAGAAAAAAAACTGGCTATTCGATTTTCATGAGATATACAGGAAGTTCCAATTACAAACACACCGATAAAACAATGTGGATAAATTATAGAGAGAACAACGTTTTAATTCAAACCGTCTACACATCCCACAACAAACCTCAACATACTTATTGAACCATTGAACCCATTTTCCTGCTACCCTTTGTCCAACGTAGCCACTCTGCTTTTCTTTCAACGTTCAAGTCTGCGGCCATGTGGCTCAGCACGGCTTGCAATCGGGAGGTCGCGAGTTCAAATCCTGGTTGAGGAGGTTGACTCAGCCCATCACCCTTCTTGGGTCGATACAATTGACACCACGTTGCGAGAAAGTCAACAGTGACTATGCTTTCGCATAAACTCACCTCCGCCAAAGAAACGCGAAATATCCACCACTGGCTCAGGGCTGTTAACAGAAGACCCATCATCGATGCTTCGACTCATTTGAGCAAGACATTGATTTTCAATGGATATTTAAGCCGAGGTAATTGATATCGGTGGTGAATCTCTTCATGTGTAAAGAGTGACTTCCGCGACACGTCGTATCGAGGGTACTCTTCTTTATTTCACACACGGGCACAACACAGGCCAACTCTATCTTCTTCCTTTTCCGAGTACACACTTTAGATGTTAGCGTCCTTACAGACTACACACACGGTCGATCATCCGGCGTGGTTCCACCCGTCCACTCCCGGCCTAGCCGCCGGCTGACGGCGTGCCGGTAAGGGCGGTGGAACTCTGCAGGAGATCCGCCACGTGGCCGAACAACGGAGAGAGATGACGGCAAGCAGCGACGCAGTCCGGACCCAAGGCTCCCCACACCGACCACGAGTCCGCCTCCGCTTATATAGCCGCAGGCGCGGCTAGGCTCCGCCTCCAGCCACGCCCTCTCGTGGAACCTTCCAGCGGGTTCCTGGAGTATCTCGGCTAACCCCGCCCCTTACCTTTGGCCCAGATACCTCTCCCTTTGGGATTGGATGATGTTTTAGTGGTGCCTGTACCCGTGCTTCCCTTTTCCAACCGGCAGGTGTCATCATGTCATTACACATGGATGGGCCCTGTATAGTTACACGGGAGACACTGCACCGAAGCTGTTGTAATCAGGCTGTGCACATCTGAGAAGATCGCTGTGCAAGTGATGTTATAACAGTACCGTACAGTAACGTAGTAACACAAGTAATGTGTAACACAGAGGAGGTGACGTGTCAATGAGCGGAACGGGTTTGTTTAATCAGAATCACTTCAATAGCGTCTCCCACAACCCGAGTGAGTGTGTGTGTGTACACACGAGTGTACATTATTTATCATAGCGCCTGCCCCGTACGCCGTGCAGGCCTTAAACTTGCAAGCCGTCTCCTCGAGCTGTCGTCTCTGCGGTCCTGTGCACTAATGATGTTAAATTTTGTTCAATAAAATTCAAAGGCAGCTCCGTGCCTTTGTACATCTTGAATAGGCGAGTCCGACAACATTGGTGTGCGTGGAGGCCCTTGTCGCTGTTGCGGATTGGTGGTGCATTGGTTCGAGCACTGAGCTGCTGCAGTCGCAGCTGCACGACTTGGATTGCTTGCCGTGCCACCCACGCAGCGGTGAGTGGCAAGCGCCTTCAGAGTCTGTTATGGCCCTGCCCAGGGTGTGCACTTTGCCGACAAAGAGTACCTTTCTGTTTGGTAGGCGATGCGTTCTATCAGCCGTCTTCTATTCGTTGTGCTGCTTGCTCCGTGTTGATGAACGACCTTCCCAATTGGAACTTGACCTGGTACACAGCTTTTTGGGACTGTTTCTTTCGTGGTTTTATTTTCCTGTAATCACATCTCTATGGTGTAACCAGGTCTCTATGGTGTAACCAGGTCTCTTTAGTGTTGTTTTTCCGGTGTGTTTTTATCCATGCCAAAATAAAACCTAATAAATAATAATAATAAAACGTGTTGTGTTCTTCTTTTTTCCCCCTGAACATATACACACCGCACACTGCGGCAAAACTACGTGAACATTTCACGAACGGTGCTCAGCCACGCGTCGATCAAGGCAAATGGGGATGTGAGTAAATACGCGGCGTTTACTGGGATTCTGCTCGTCGACATTAATCGGTGCTCCTAAACAACACTATTAGCCACACTCACTTATCGGTAACCGACTCCGAGAGTCTTGAGACTCGCGTGAAGCTAGCCGGGGTAAGTAAAGAACTATTGATGTGACATGCCAATAAATTATTGGGTTATCGTGACATTTAGTGTATTGACTACAACATCCTCAGACATGTGCTATATACAACAACAACAACAATAATAAAATAATAAGCACGTCTGGGGTTTACATATTTTTTTTTGTAGCAGAGCATTTAGAGAAGGCGATGTGCTGTTAATAACGGGTCAGTTCCAGAGAAAGGAGATGTGTGTCTGCTGCGTGCGTGCCTGGCACGCTCCCTCGAGTGCGTGTGCCGCGGAGACGAACGCGGTGGGAGCCATTTGTCTCTCGATTCGCGGCTTCTTGACGCCCGCCGCAGTCGCATTGGACATCCATCCCAGGGGGTGTTTGTGAACCCGGGAGCCTTGCATAATGAGGTAGACGGGAGAGTGTGTTCCAGCACTATCCCCATTCGGCGGCTCTTAATTAATTTAGTGCAATAACCTTAATGCCTTCTCTGTGGCGGCGACTAGCTTTGGACTGAATTAGGGGGCTTGCACGTTACAACTTCGTGACCGCGATTGGGCAAAATTAAAATCTGCATGAATGAGATGTTGACTACCTCGCCTGGTATACAGGAGGGCGTGGGTTCGATCCCGACCCGGACGCCTGCTGTGTATTTGGAATTTGCGTGTTCTCCCCACGGTCGTGTGCGTTTGGAGTATTTGGCTGCTATACATTTCCACATGATAAGCCACTTCGTTTGGCTATAATTTGCGGCCAGGTCGCTTCTTAAAAAGAACTGTGTAGCTGAGTGGTCCTTACCTGCTAATGTACATGTTTAGTTTAGTCGCAAATCCGTGTGGGGTGGAGCGATGGGCTCTCGACGCAGCTCACGTTAGTGGCGAGTGGTAGCTGGACCGGTCCTGGGCACCAGCACGCCCTTTACCAGCGGAGTGAGGAGTGGACAAAGACACTGCCATGAACAATACGGCATGGGGAGGGCCTTCATACAAAAGTGGATTGAGAAAAGGCTGAGATAATATAATTATTGTTACCAATTCATAGAATGCGTGTGCAAGTGTCGAATCCTACAGAGATGATCGAATAATGACAGTTTTGATTTCATTGCAAACGTGATATCCTTCCAATGGTCATGAAGAGCAATTCAATTGGTTCACCCTAGAATTTTGATAATTATTAATGTATTCATAATAAGTATGGGCATAACTAATTAAAGACAATGTTGATTTCACTGTAATCAGGTTCACCACTCAAATATTATGAAGGACAATGTAATCAGATGACCATTGAATGTTGAGGATTATAAATGCACCTACAAGAATGCAAGTTCAGCTAAAAGCAAAACATTTTCCACATGCTGGCATAGCTTATTCCAGTCAAGCAGCAGATTAACCTGCTTTCTTAATTAACTGCTCGGTTGCCATTCGAGCTGACTTTTCCCATCATGAGACGGGTTTTCCTCCAGCATATATATGGTCTGTCACTCGGTGCATTCACTATGTATAAATAGCACACTTTTAATTAACGAGTTGTAAATATTGCCACAGCACAGGGCACCGTATTCAGGAATCGGGATTGATTTTTCTGCTTCGTCTCCGCTAATTTACTGCAGACTCACCAGGAGCCTCCTGCCATGCATTGGGGAGTTGTGGGGGCGGTGGTGGTGGTGGGCAATGCACTGTGTATATCTGACTTCATCGCTCCATCTCCTCAGTGGCTATTCTCTTGATTGGAACGCGCACAGATGCAATGTGGATTATTACATCAAAGGACCTTGAGAGATGGTGGTGGCTTTGGGAAGCCTTTATCCAGCAGTGAATTAATCCGTGGATGTTGATGATGAACGTAACGCCGTTTCATTTGAGAGGGCATCCAACGGGGCATGTGGAGCGATAAAATCAGCTCCGTGTGTTGGCACTAATTGGAGTGTTACATCGCAGCTATATTGCAAGAAATGGCTGCGGATTGCAGAGGCCTTCATCCAGCAGCGGATTGACCGTGGCTGTGGCGAATGAAAACGATGATATCCGTGACGCATTGCCGCAATCCCGAAGACGGGCGAGAAAATTAGGCACACGAGCCGACAGCAAGCCTCCACTCCGCCGTGAGGCGCAGATTAAAGGTCCGAACTGGGCTCCGCGCCAGCGACACATTCTGGGGGCTCCTCTCTCACGCACGGGAGGCCGGGATGGGGCCCACGGGCTCTCGTGGTGGCAGCGACATCCACGGCCGTGCTCGTTGGATGTCTGTCTCCGCTCTGCGCCGTGGTGTCAGCGGCGAGCGCGCTCTGATTTCAGGGGATCGCCCGGCGCGGCAGTGTGGAGAGAATGGGCGAGTTTCTTAAATCCGCTCGTCCACGGTTGTGTTGTCCCGTGGGTCGGCTCGGGTTCTGTGGGAGTGAATCGGTAGAACACGTGGAAGTGAATCGGTAGAACACGCGGGATTTTCTCACAACACTCAAACGTGGTGAGTGCTGCATTGTACGGGGTGGTCCAGATGTCTCGCGACCCCCATTTAATTCTCTGAAACTGGATATATGTTTTAAGCTATTGTTTATTTTTAAACAGAAATAAATATGCAATGGATATACATGTTAGGTGTCAATTAATTGGGGGTCACAAGACATCTGGAGCACCTTGTACATTGCAGGGTGGTTGACTTTAACCGCTGTGATTAACTGCATCACTGCAACAGTACAATAAGTAAGACTTCATATTTTAAACAGTTCATTTACAGTGCGTTGGGCCACTGCCAAACCTTCGTTGTTCAAATCACATGGGATGAAACCCATTTTGACAGCTTCATATTTCACGTGGAATTTTTCATGAAAGCCATGTTCCCTGAAAAAATTAGATTTGAGTGCTTTAAAGTCTGAGAACAACGCGTAAAATCGTTTTGCCCTCTAGGGCTGATAAGACATTGCTAAGCACCCTAAAGTTTGTAGTTAGAGCTTGGTTAATCCGATTATTCAAGTACTGTTATAAATTACTCCACCGATTAACGGTGTTACCACTCAATCGATCTCTGCTCCCACACGTGGCACTAAATAGGTGATGGGTGGTGCTTGATGAAGTCATCAGCACCATCATCCGCATCATGTGTTGTGTGCGGCTTAGTAGGGGGTTTCCCACCTTCAGTCGGCAGGATGTCAAAGCAAATCAAAAAAAATGTAAAGGTCACGGGGAATCCACCATGAAAAAAAATATTGTCATGGATTGTAACATTTAGCTGATCAATCGACTTAATGAAGCTGATTTGCGCTGAAAAGAAGGCTTGTTTTAATTCGTGTGTGCGCTGTTTTCCATGTCGCCACGCGAAACGGTTGTTTTTGTGCTGATCTCTCTTTGCTTCGTGGCTGTATTTTGTTTTACTTTTGTCAACTTGGTGCCCCGGGTCACTTGCAAATGAGCCGACTCACCATCTCTCGCGTTCTCACCTGGTTAAAAAAAATACACTTCTAAATCAACTAATCGTCCCAGCCCTAGTTAGTAATAATACTATGAGCCAATCGAACACACTAATATACTCTGACTCTGGATAAAAACTAATTACTATATGATTGGAAGTCCTCCTCCTGTACCCAGTCAATAACTGAGCTCTATCACCCTGTGAGATGCAGTCACGTGAATTGCACGTGAGGTCTGAAGGTGCTTGGACTCTACACCCCTCTAGCGTCGAATTACTAGAATTGTAGTCAACCAAAACAAACAGGACGATCCATGTATAGATACCCTACTGCTTTAGATTTGACCCTCTTTTAATCGTAACACGTATCCCAATGCCCACTTGCAGGCCGATACTGCTATTACCTTCTGCCGCATAGGGACAGATGCCATCAGGGTGAATGCTAGGCAACAAAAACGGCAGCTAAGCATTCGAATGATGCAAAATATTATTTTATATAGTTTACCCAGAAAATCCTGAGTCTTGTCACTTTTTAAAGGAATCTGACGTTTTCGAAAAAAGGCGGGCAAAGATTTCTATATTCCAAAATGAAAAATCACAAATGATAACAGGTGGTTGAATACATTTTGAAATCATCAGCTATTATTGAACAGAGGCACGGAAGGCAGGTGGTAGCATGAATGGGTACTCTTAGGTTTTTTCGGTAAAGTCACGTCGGTAAAAAAATAAAAATGAATGAAAATAAATCAATTAAATCACGTTTCGGAGGCAACACAAGTCTCCGTCTTCAGGTGGGACCGTCACAGCTAAATTTACTGTATCAAGTGAGGAGAAATCCAAGAGACAAGCTATTAAATACAAGGGGAGGGGGGAGGGGCTTATCTAAATGTGGTCGTCAGGGACTGGAACGGTGGGGGGGCATGGCCAACTACAAATGGGAAATGTTTAACTAATTGTATCGCAAAATCTACAATTGTATAAAATTGGTAAAGGTGCAGCCCTGCAGTTGCTACTGCAGGCGGAAGGAAATCCACTAGAGGGAGCTCTAGAGCCATTCGTATAGTTTGCTCACTCTTCAACTCTCGCCCTATTTTGGTGGGGGTATCTGGAAATAGATCACCCTGTAATTAAACATTCCTTAAATGCAGCGTTCACCGCAACTTTTACCACAATACTCCTTTCGTTTAAAGCGTTTCCTTTACGTCCTGTGTCAAATCGTACCTCGGGTGTTTATATCGCTCAATTCCAATCCCAAATTAAGTTTGGCTGCATGTTGTTACCCAATTCTCCCTTTCGGCGTTTGGTCCCATTTAGCTGTGACATGTTTCTAAAGGCCATCTACTAAACTGCATTTATGTATTCAATGAGTGTCTGCAAATCTATTAAGCAAACGAAGCCGAGATTGAACATCTCCATCCTTGCCCTTTATGCGAGCAAAACCTGCAGGAAGTTGAAAGCTCCTAATGCATAACACATGAGTGCATACTTATGTTCAACCTTTAGCGAATGTATGGTGTATACTTAACGGCGCACTGCTCAACTGCAATAGCTTGTAGCTATAGTAAGATACTAGATTGCTGCAATTATCTGCTGTTATAAAGGGGGTAATTAATTAACGCCGTCCACCTGGGGATATCCAGAATCATATCCATGATTGTGGTAATTTGGCTGCAGGCAAGTGATTATAAGTGGTCTCTCGAGTATTTAACTCTCCCACTGAAAGAGCCATGCTGATCACGATTTATCTTGCAATGTGTCCGCTCAACACACCCACGTCCTTATTATAACACTGAAAATTCCTCACACACTATTTGATTAATGCAACACGTTTACGCCACTTATGCAACGTCTGATTTCCATTATCAGTTATGATTTTCATGGTAAAAATGCAGCTCCTGTCACTAAAAAAACTATTTAAAAAGATGCAACTGATTTTGGTGAAACTTACGAATGTTGAAAATGTACCGTTACAAAACTGAGATTAAAACACGTAGCAAAATCGTCCCCCTATTGAAAAATCTTGGCAGGACCCTCCTAAAAGTCTTAAGACACGGCGAGGATATCCTGGGTAATCAAGCACAAGTATGATTGTTATTCCGGCATATTGTTGTGACCATTAAAACTAGACGTCAGCTATTGTCAACTGAAATTGGTGAAATTGTTGCACTCTTCCACAACTGCAATGAGGGGGTGACCTGCTGAATGCTGCACTTCTCAAGACTGCAGTACACATGGGCCCCAGTAGAGGGAAACAGCAAATACAAGAATCGGGGGTTGTCGGGATCCTACCAAACACCATGAACCCACCTCCCTGTACAATCGCACGTCCACCATTTTGAGTTTTTTCTCGTTTCTATGCAAGCGCTTTGTGCTGTCACTTACAATTATTCGTGGAAACGAAGGCTGTATTTTGCTTCATCAGTTGGACTTAAACGGGTAAAATTGTTTTAGAAAAGGCGTCGAAATTCAATATCACATCAAAGCATTTGGTTTTCTGTCGTCTTCTGCTGCAATTAATACACCTTGTCCTTCACTCAGTGGCAAAATAAATTAATGTCCCGAAATGTATTCCAAAGATGCCAATGCAACTAATTTTTTTTCAAATATGCAAATTAAATGTTTAAAAAAATATTCAATGCCACGAGGTCGCACACATATTGTATAAGCAAGTTTATTGTAATAGGAGCAAAGGCCAGCAGTTTAAATAAAATACAGGAAAGCTCCAACTGCAAAACATGACGCTTGTTGCATGCAATCACTGTCATGAAAAATGTCAACTGTTGCGAGTGTGAATGTATGTAAACAAACACAAAAGATATATTGGATAACTTCCCAACATTTAATGGTCAAAGTCTTAAAGTAATAAAACCACAAAGGGGGAAAGAACTGAGTACGTGTGACGCTCACACACAGCTAGCACTGGAGCAAAGACGGAGATAATACAAAACAATTTCAAAAATTTTACCTGTTTTTTCAGTGAAAGTTATAAAAATACAATACCGTGTACAAATACTGTGTTTAGACTGAAAAGAGTGTAAAACCTGGAAGTCCTGACAACACAGTTGGATAGAACGAAGAGGTCAACTACAAACTTAGCTTACCACAGCCACCACCACCACCACCACTCGTTAACGTACAGCACAGCAATTACAAATGTAGCCGTTCATTCTTCCTTATTAAGATTTTCAAGGCTGAACATAGACTCCCAAAGTATCGACTGACCTTCACAACCAGGTTCTATTGAATCATCACAGAGACAAGCACCTCTAAAAATGAACAAAAAACAGTAACAAAACAAGGACTGTTAATTACTCTAAGACAACCCTTTTACTTTCTAGTCTATCCCACACTACGTTTAGACGTGGCGACAATGTTTATGCACCTTTATCTGGTCCCGTTGGCTTCGGGGATCAGCCAGGGCTGCTCTAAAGTCCGGTTTCATAGACGCCAATGTTATTATCATTAGGCTTTTCCAAATTCTCTACACACCACGTGTGCCCAACAGACATTGTGCAAGCCTCCACACCAATTGCACATTAATCATTGTGCACACTTTGCGTTAAAGACATTAACAATAAAGCATTGCGTTTCTAGTTCATTTATATTTAATCGATTGTTGGGAGGCCTCCAACATCGAACATCCAAGTGTACTTGTCCAAAACAAGAATCATTAAAAGTTCACAAGGCGCTATACTTTTTTGTTGTTCCCTTGCCTCTAATGGGCCTCTATAAAAAACCGGAGTATAGAGGGGCCCTCTGACATGGACAGGGCACGGCGATCAGGCACGCTCGCCACGGATGCGTCGCGCCAGCTGGATGTCCTTGGGCATGATGGTGACGCGCTTGGCGTGGATGGCGCACAGATTGGTGTCCTCAAACAGCCCCACCAGGTAGGCCTCGCTTGCCTCCTGCAACCGCCCCCACACACAGAAATGACCCACACCGATTAATTAGCAGGGTTATATTTAAATTAAGCCGGCTTAATGCCCACATGGATTCAATCGCAGATGTACATTTAAAATGTGAGCAGCGCCACATATTGGGGTACTCTGGGATACCGAGGCACTTCGCGTCACACTCGTGTTTAAATTGAACCCTAGGGTCTAGGAGCTTTTAAACGGAGTACTATATTAATTATGGCACTTGTTATAAATATACATTCACAAGGGTTATGCTTTAAAATCCATGTCGCCTCTCAGGTGTATTGATAAAGCATTCTATAACTGTCACGAATGCTTCACGCCTACATTGCAAGTTATGGTATGAATCATCCAAAATTTAGCGAATAGCTAACATTATTTTAATGCTTTGTTAACTGTAGCCACCATTAACATGTTTTCTGTTAAGTGCCCCAAGCATAGAGTCTGGCCAAATGAAACGTTTCAATTATGTGCACAAACAATAATCAAATGTAATGCAATGTAGTTGCCTGAAGCATGGAAAATAATGGAGAAAACTCACTTAACTGCACCAATACCTCTACTTAATAAAAATGCAAATATACATGAAAGTGTTTGCAACTATTAAAATTAGTCAGCAAAAACAAAGATCATTCTGTCTCGGACATTTCCATTAACTTATTCATTGTATAAGTTCAATAAAGTAGCCACTTACACCCTGCATAAGAGTTGTCAAAATAAAAAAAAATCTCATCAAGCAAAAAATGTTTATATTCATGGTTCTTTCGGTAATGGTCACATAGAAGGGAAATAATAAAATGTCACAACAATTATTTTATTATTTCCCTTCTACGTGACCGAAAGAACCAAGAATATTAATCCCTGCAGTCACGAAAGCTTTAAATCAAAAAATGTTTACTTAACTGTAAATCTAAATATCCAAAAACAGATTCGAGTCAGACTGACTGTGCACCCACCAAATCCTACGGTACTCTGAACTATGCCACTCCCAAAGGTTGCCAACGACACGTTACCTGCAGGGCGCCGATGGCGGCACTCTGGAAACGCAGGTCGGTCTTGAAGTCCTGGGCGATCTCGCGAACCAGGCGCTGGAAGGGCAGCTTGCGGATCAGCAGCTCCGTCGACTTCTGGTAGCGACGGATCTCACGCAGAGCCACCGTGCCCGGCCGGTAGCGATGGGGCTTCTTCACGCCACCCGTGGACGGCGCGCTCTTGCGGGCGGCCTTGGTGGCGAGCTGCTTGCGAGGGGCCTTGCCTCCCGTTGACTTACGCGCTGTCTGCTTGGTACGAGCCATTTCTTCGGTATCGACGGTCTGCAAAGGAGTGCACACAACGATACACGATTCCTCCTCCTCCTCCCCCCTTTAGACTTTCACACAGACTGTTGAGGTAATTCCGATTAACATCTAGAAAGGGCGGTTTATGATGTACGAGGGAGTAGGGGTAGCCAACACAAGTGGTTATGTTCCGCACACACAAACGTAGGTGGTTAGAGCTCGTGCAGTTTGGAGTTATGTCTCTGTTTTGAAGGGAATCAAGTTAATAAATTGTACTGGATGGCTCTGACTACTCCAGGTGGCTGTGTAAAGAAGGCCTCTGTACAGGTGTTTTCTTAAGCTATATCCCAGCAGTCTGGCTTTGAATACCTACCAGAATGCACCACCTATTCTTTGACTCGATAGACAAACAGAATGTTTTTGTTATTTTCTAAACAAAGTACGATGGACCACTGCTGCTACGAGCCAAACTGGTTTCTCAGGTGCCGTAGGCTGTCACACCACCAAGGACAACACGTTTGTATTCACACTTAATTTGGCTAAATTCCAGCTCGTAGTGTTCAAATAAAACCCAGTTTCAACGTCAAGCAATGAAAGGCCATTTTAAGTATTTTTCATCAAGTTCGTGAAATACCCATTCCATCGGCTCATGTCCTGATACAGTAAACCTAACACTCTTATTCAGTAGCAATTGTTGGCTTAGCACCACGTTGCTGTACTGCAATTCAAATGATATAATGTAAAAAAAAACACTCAAAAAACGTCTTAAGGCTGTCGTAGTGCGACTATTACTCCGAGTATTTTAGTTATTCACGGCTTGATAACACCAAGTTCCACGGGCCCGTACATCGACTGCTATCAACATGGACCGTTTCAAAAGAGAAACAAAGGCATAAAAAACAAACATGTCCGTGTTCATACGCGAGATAGACATTTTACTGCCTTGGTGAAATATCCATTTGTTAATAATAGATGTGCAAGCTTATATATCATTCACAACACAACGGGGGTTCCTTTTCAACCGAGGGGTTGGAATTTGAAGCCTATAACGACGTTTAAGAAGCCCGCTGTTAAACCGAAACGAGCATGAATCTCGACCATGTAGCATCATCTAACACGACTCGATAGACGTTCAAGAGTGATGCAATTGTATCCTCCTCCTCCTTCCCAGTCGTCTTTAAAATCGGGACACACAAGTGAGACAATCCGTGTTTTTTTCCCCTCTAAGTTAAAAGACATACACGTTAATTACGCTACATTATTTCATCATTAAATGCATGTATTGCATTGTTTTCAAACGCTTCAATTCGGATTTCCGTTTGTTATTCCGTAGCTTATTACCTAGGTCTCCGTCGGAGGAAAAACAAACTCGAGTATTTTAATCCCCGTAGATTCCAACTACAATCGCGATCTTATTAATCAACAGCCGATGCTAAAACAAAAGGCCTCTCCCGCCGCCTTCTACCGCAACACAACCATAAACAAAAGCCCGCGTGACGTCACCGCGTCGCGGAAGCGCGATGACGTCACCGCCGGGAACACCGCGCGCCTCCGCCGCTGCGCGATTGCGTCACGCCCAACAGGCGAACGGCGACCCGGGCTCTGCGCGACGACGTCACGCGCGGTGGGAGGGGGGGAGGGGCCTGCGCGATGATGTCACGCGCGGTTGTGGGGGAGGGGCCTGCGCGATGACGTCACCGCGCAGGGGGACATGGCGGACAATTTCGCGCGGGGTTTTTTTCGCCCCAGCGCCGCCGCTTTTCTTGAAAAAGCCCTCGCGCCTCATCGCTCCGCCGCGACGTTGTACTCGTCGCGAACAAACGTCGAGTTAATCCGCTCGTTTACCCCCCCCGCCACCCCGCCAAAAAACACCGCCAGCGAGAAAGGCCGATTCTCACTCGCACGGCGAGCGAACTTGAGCAAGTAAGCGATAGAAACTTGACGTTTAAGAGAAGCGGCCAAAGCGAGGAGGGCTAACAAAAACGACGGCCTGACGAGAGATAACACAAAGGGGGCCCCGACGAAACAAGGACGGCCGCCGCGATGAATAACCACGCTTACAAGAACGACGCGACGAATAAAAACACGCGCGCGTCCGATAGAAGAGGCGGTGAGTATGTTTGTTCGTACTTACCGGGCGACGTGGGAGACGGAAGGCGGCTGGGAGAGGAGGTGAGTCCGGTCGCTACTGCTGCTGCTGCCTGTGCTGCTGCTTCTTCTTCCCGCGGCGAAATGGCGGCGGCGTCGCCCCGCCCACCGCGTGACGTCACCAACGGTCCCCGCGTTTCCAGAAACGGATTCGGGAAAGTTTTGAAATCGGTGCCCAGCCGGGCTCAGATGTCATTATTGTTGTTGATGTTATTTGTGGTGGCTCGTTGCTTTGTTTACATTAGTCATTGCTTTTATGGGATTTATCATGAGACATTCCAGTGGTGGTGACTCGTTGCTTTGTTTAAATTAGTTATTCTTGTATGGGATTTATCATGAGACTTTATTGTGGTGGTGGTGACTCATTGTTTTGTTTAAATTAGTCATTTCTTTTATGGGATTTATCATGAGACATTCCAGTGGTGGTGACTCGTTGTTTTGTTTAAATTAGTCATTTCTTTTATGGGATTTTCCACGAGACATTATTGTGGTGGTGACTCATTGCTTTGTTTAAATTACTTATTCCTTGTATGGGATTTATTGAGAGATTCCCATGCTGGTTGGGTGTACTGTAATGCTTTTTTTTGTTTATTACATTTTATTTTTGCGTGCATTTTTTTTGTTTACATACGCAAAACAATTGGTCTCTTCGAGATAGATAATTAAAATGTTGGGACATGGAAATATATACATATAGCAAGTACTCTATCGTTTAATTATAGGGGATTTTGAATGTCTTTATTTCTGTTTAAAAATATAGTTGCATATGTTTTAAGAGAAAGGTTCTTATTATATTTGTAGAATGAAACGTACATAATCAATAACACGGGTTTGTTTTATACGTTGTCCTTTGCATGTACAGTACAGGTATTCCTCGATTTACGAACGAAATTTCGCGTAAACGGAAATTGACAACTTGCGGGCACGTTTCGATTAACGCGAAATCGAATTTCCGCGTTCACGAAGTTTCACCCGGACACGTGTCATCAATCCGCGACTGGACGTCTGTGACAAAGAGCTTCATTGCTCATCGGATTCCTCCTCCAGTCTAAATAAATAAAGATTCTGATTGACGACTGTCACGGTATCCCTACAGCGCAACGGCAACGCCGGTCATTCCAACGTGCAGCAGATCTTTTGAAAAGGTTAATTAGTTTTGCTTTAAATTGATTAAGTAGTCTCAATATGTTCTTTATCTTCTCAAAAGTAATACAGGTGTATGTGTTTAGGTGAGTAGAGATTTAATGACGAAACAATATCTTAATTTTTAGTCTTAATGGGAAAATCCACATTTCGTTTCGTGCGTGGTTTTTTAATGAACGCATCCCTTTCGTAAATCGAGGGATACCTGGACTGTGCCGACTTATATTTGTAGTGTGTTCACAATTTTCTATTTCAGGCTGGGGTTTTTTTCTCCTTAACTTGACCAGTGGTTACCTAAAACGTGCTATTATTACACGCTTTCATTTAGCTCACTCTGTTGTTGTCTTTGTTGTATCCTCAAATCTTGTAACTCAATTTTAACCCACTTCCCAATGTGGTATCGACTGCAAACTTGGTATACTTATGTCATACTGATGACAATACTATATTCTATCATGAAAAATAAAATCATATTTTTAAACATTCTTTTTTATGCGTTATGTTTCGGCTGGGGTCTAATTGTCCACGGTGAACTGAGTCGTGGAGTTCTTCAATTACTAGTACATTTCATAAAAGTGTGTTTTTAAATACGTTTTTTAAATGTTACTTATTTTTTAGGTTGACAAAGTAGAGTGGCTGACAGTGTAACGTCACCGACACGTATACTCTTGAACTGTTGTATTTATTGTGCTCCCAGGGCCTTTTGTCTGCACGAGCCGTACCATTGCACCCTTGGGGCCTTTGTGCTTTTTTTGCTATGCCCTGGCAACTCGTGCGTGTGTGTGTGTCCTCCAACTCATATGTGTGTGTCCTCCAGAGCGAGGAACCACAGGCGTCATCTGGGACTGGAACACTGGACTGGCTAGCAAGTGAATTCCATTGTGGCGCACGTGTTGTGGAAAATTGCCCTTTGCTTTTTCATTGTTGCCCCGATGCACTGTGCCATGCAGGATTCCACATTGACGACCCACACTCGGCATATTTAGCCGTGGTGGTTTTGGTGTTAATAGGTGTCCTTGCAGAGCATCCGTCTCTGGATTTTGTCCGGGATGTGCACTAGAGGGACCGTGCGAGTGGATAAAGCGGAATAGAAGTTGGGGGGGTAACATTAGCACATTCTCCACCACAAGTAGTTACGTAACGAGATTTTAAGAGATTACATTTGTTTTTGATGCGTCAATTGTTTAAGATAATTGCGACCATGGGATAATTGTATTATCTTCAAAGGAATGCTATACTTTGAAATGTTTGTATCGTTGAGGAAATGTATAGTATTACAATGCATTTAAATAAATGTATGCATTTGCGTGGTTAATATCCATGTCACCGATCCATATTTATTCCCTGCTCAATTCTACAACATGCAAAGTCTACAGTTAGTTAACCATGTTTTATTTGGTCTTGGATACTTCAAACAACTTGAGATTGAATTAGAAAACACACACGAATCACAATTTTCAAAACAATCTCTCAACTCATCTCAAAAAGCCACAATTTCATTTATCATAATTTAAGGAATTTTATTGAGCACTACATATTTCATAAATATTCCACAGGGCAATATTTGCAAAAACGTACCTATCGAAAACATTTGAGGTGTGGAGTGTATTCAGAAGCTGCGTATGTATAAGGTGTCTATACATAGGTGTTAAGACAAAATCCCTGCCGAGTACAGTGTAATACAGTAGACGACACTGCTAATTTAAATGGCTCCGTTGTAATCAGGGGAACCAAGCGTGTCCGATTATTTTCAGCGGTGTGCAATGCACTGCACGACTCCTCCTCCACTGCAGCAGCATACTTGAAATTGGTTTTGGCTAATCAACGTTGATATAAAACGAGGGAATATATGCTCAATAAATAAAAGGTGTTGTCAAATATCAGACTGGCCCAGTCTCGAATGGTTTTATGAAACTGCTGAATGTTTATATGTATTCAAGACTCAGAATGCATTGGGTTTCCTGCCAATACCAATTAGGACATGTATGCATGCCATTACAAAACTTCCTTAGTTTGGGACAATGATTAGCCAAAGTTAAACCCCTGCAATGCGTGTTTTCAGTTATTTGCTTTTTAGAAGGAACAGTTAACAGTGTTAAGCCCAACAATTGAAAACTAAAAAAAGCACATACTTTAGAACAGTAAACACAACAAAGTATTGCTTCTGATGCAATGCATTCTATCGAGATGACGGGTTTATTGATGACCAATTTTAGAAGTAAAGTCTGCGTGAATTAAACGATACCATTGACAACATACCCACCCCCAAGTGAAATTTAAACCAATAACAAAAAAACACCAGTGTCTCCTCCCCAGTTGCAACAAAGTTATAGATGTGTATGCAGAGGAGACTATTGACAAGAGTTTAACTCCTTAGTGGTTTGTTCATCGTGGCAGGGCGCTAAGAGCCCTCGGGAGACGACTAGGCCGAAGCTTTTCCGCCATCTCCTTCATCCGACGCCGGCTCACGGTGAAACGACCACAAGCCCTGTTAAAGCTGTCACCAAAGGGGGCCACAAAACAAGAGGACATTATCACGAAGCAATGTATGAAACCCATTTTTTATGACGATTAAGGCACTGGAGAGCAAGAGCAGGCAGTGGTTAAAACTAAAATCTAGATTTTTTTTAAGATTTATGGAGCTTTTTGATCTAAAGCTTTCGTGACTGCAGGGATTCATATTCTTGGTTCTTTCGATAAAGTCGCGTAGAAGGGAAATAATAAAATAATAAATAGTTTTACACATGCTGACTGACTTCTTACTATAAATGTGCTAGCTTTGAATCATACATTATTATAACATCAATACATTTCTTTAGAACCAGCGACACAGACAACCAGCAACACAGACAAGCCTTTACCTCTGTTAAGAAGCAAAGCATGCTTCTGCTTCAACACATTCTGGCTACTTCTTTTCGAGGGCTTTCTCCACTCCACTGAAGATCTTTTGTAGCTTCTCATCCGAGTCTACAAACCCATCGCCGTTCTGCAATGCAACATGTCGTTAAATTATACTGGTATAGATGCATAATCAGAAGAATAGCGCAGTTGTATTCACGACTCAGAAAACGTGTCTGACACACCAAGTGAAGCAGGTTTCTGAACATGTAAACACTGCCATAGGCAGTTTTGGCAAGCTGCAACGAATTTTTCTTCTCCTTCCAGCTATACACAACTGCATCCATCAACACAATGTCTCGTGTATTCTTGTAATTTTATATCTTAACCGCCAAAGCACATCTGAGACTGATAACGCTCAAATCAGGTACTCCATATCTGTACAAAATAAGTCATTTAAAAATACTTTTAAAAAAACACGCTTTAATGAAATGTACCGTACTGGTAATGGCAGAACTCCACGACTCCCCGAAGCTTGCCATAACGTTTACAGCCAACGTCAGTTGAGCGTGGACAATTGGACCCAAGCCGAAACATAACATATAAAAATGAATGTTTAAAAATACTATTTTTTTTATAGAATATAGTATTGTAATTAGTATGACATAAGTATACCAAGTTTGCAGTCGATACCACATTGCGAAGTTGGTTAAAATTGAGTAACAAGATTTGAGGATACAACAGACAGTGAGTTAAAACAAGCGTGTAATAACAGTGATCTACAACACAGACACGTTAATATGTAAGATCACAGCAAGTCTATACAGCTGTATGTGTGGATGTAGCCAACTGTTAATCGGAGGTGTGAGGCAAAGACCTATTCATGCAATAATTTTTTTACATTAAAATGCAATGTCATTCAGTTCCCAATTCTGAACAATTCATTATGTATTTTTCAATATGTTCATTTGTGGGTTAAGTGTGAGTAGCATAACATTCTGAAATATATATGGCATTGTCATTGGTGTGTTTTTCAGCAGAGGGGTACTATTGCTGTCACCGACAACAGAGCAGGGGATAGGATTCCAACCCCTTAAAAATGGAACATTGCCACCCTTACAGCCATATACACGTCAAAGTAGTCAATATGGACGTGGAGGTGAAAGCCTCTGACATAGCAAGAATATCCACCTGCATTTTACATTTCTAAATTTAAAACAAATTTCTTTAGAACTGCTTTTTGTGTTTAGTTTGTCCTTCCCCCACATCTCCGATTAGCACGGTTGGCTACATACGTTGTGAAAGAAGTTCAACAGTAGTAGAAGTTCAACATACATACGAATCAATGTGCAATGTTATGCTCGGAGCTGTGCCCAGTAAAGACACTCACGGCCTTGGAGTGGAGAAGTTTCCCTCCCACAATCTGCACCTCCAGGAAGCCAGTCTGTGTCGGGGTCCCCTCACCAGTCTGTTCCAACAGAGCAGTTTTCACGCAATTTAGTTATTTTCATTTATTATTTTATTATTATTTTTACCTACGTGACTTTACCGAAAGAACCTAAGAGCATTTCACGCAGTTGTCCAACACCGATGTACTTTTGAAATCTAGATGCATACTAATGCCAATTTCAACATTATGCAATGCTAAAATGTGATGTACTGTATTGATCGTATCCCTTGTAGTCTAATACTAGGTTTCTACTTCAATCTGACTATCAGAATAAAGCAGTGTATTTCAGCATGCGAGTGCCCAGACAAATCCGGAATAGACATGTCTCATTATATGGAAACTCAATACGCGGAATTTGGCAAAACGCAACTTAGATATTAGGGAATTAATTCGATATACTTTACATGAAATTAACATTAACCGGATTTTGAATGTCTAAATTATATTTTTTTTGGATGGAAAAAAATCGAACAATGCTGTCTGTCGTTTGTCTTAGCTTGGATTGCATGATGCCCCAGGTGGCCACCCAAGCTTGGCTAGTATTTTTTTGGTTTGGCCATGTTTGTTTGTTGTGGTATGGAGTTAGAATGATGGCTTTAATCTAAGTTGTCTTGTGGTTGTTGTTGTTTGACTTGCATCCCACTGGGATTTTTGCACACAGCGTTGATATACGGTGCTTTTTCTAGAAGATTTTTTTACTGTTTTTTTCCTGGATTTTTCTGTTTGCACATAATCACATAGTCACTTTAAGATGTTTTCTTTTTCATGTTTTTTGTTTGTTGCGGTTGCACCCGATTCAAGAGCCGAATGGCTCACAGGGCTCTACCAAATAAATGAAACTGAAAACTGAAACTGAGTATTGGTTCGGTCCTTCAATAAGAGTTCAAATTATAAAGTGTATTTCAATCGAGGATCTCAAAGCACCATACAAGACAGCAGAAAACACTCAGCATCAAAATACCTCATGAAACTACAACATAATAAAATAAATGCTAAATGAAATAGTTACGTAAACAGAATTGTATAAATAAGTTTTAAGACGTGTTTTAATAGATATCCACATACTCCGAGATCCTAACAGCTCGTGAAAGAGAGTGCCAGAGTCTGGGCTACATGGGAAAAAGCTTGGTCACAAATAGACGGAAGCCTCGACCTGGTAATGCAGATATCTGCATCCCCATATCTTGGAGACCTTGAGACAAATGGACATAGCGTGTCTCTAAGGTAGGCTAAGGAAAGGTGGTTCAATGCTTTGTAAGTTTGCAAAAATGATTTTAAAATGAGTCCTATGTGATACTGGATGCCACTGCAGACGCCAACACAGGCGTAATGTGATCTAAATGTGTTGATCATCAGTACGAGGCGTGTACCACCACCTCACACAGTGATCACCACAGTTGGTGGCAAGTACCGTACAGTATTTTTTATTTTGGGACTTGTTTTGAGTTTTAGTATTTTATCATGAAATAGATTTTCCACAGAATGTGCTTAAATGTTTGCTGCGTTCTTAAGTGTGATTTTATTACATCTTGGGGCCGAATTGTTTTCCGCAGGAACTCATCTCCAATCATATAAATGGAAGTCAATGGGGAAATAAGTATCCAAATACGCAATTTCGCTTCACGGACTCTTCAGAAACAAAGCCATTCCGTATAGAGGAGTGCCTGTACGTGAAGAGTTGCGTTATAGAAGTCTGTTTATGAATTATAACAATTGTGCCATTTCGATTTAAAGCTTTCGTGACTGCAGGGATTCATATTCTTGGTTCTTTCGGTAAAGTCACGTAGAAGGGAAACAATAAAATAATAAAAATAAAACAATAAAATTCTCACAGAAAATGTTCTTGCTGTGGTTTTCACACCTGATGATGATTGCTTGTGTTGCAATCGAAACGTCGTGATCATTTCATTGTTTTATTTTTATTATTTCCCTTCTACGTGACTTTACCGAAAGAACCAAGAATATAATTGTGCCATTGTCATACTGTTTCTATGGGAATAGTCTTTATACATATTTATTAGAATATTAGTTGAATGTATCAAACCATTGCCATCTATATATGTAGGCAAGAGCCGATCGGGTCTTAAAAGTATATTTTGCAAGGTAAACCTGAAGGTATAAGGCAATGAACTTGCATTGTGTGACGCTCAATATGTAATTGCATTGGACAATAAAATGAATCCTCCAAAATCTAACAAAGTCAGTCGTGCTACAATACATATTGAAATGTCATTACTTTAACTCGACTACGGTATATAAACATGTACAAATGGCACCATTATAAAATGTGTACGAAAACACAAAAGCTACAAACGCTCTAACTCATACTCACAATCTCCAGCTCTCCAGGGAACTCGGTTTCAAGTTCATCCTTGAGGCGGTGAAACTGCAGAAAAAAAATCAAATACATGTTCAGCATGCGATGACATCCAACAACAATAATTGATGTCAGCTGTGGTTTAAATTATCCGCATGCAACAATGTGCTCGCGTCACTTGCAACTCATGTATCGATTATGATGACAAGCGAATATGCAGCAATAATGTTCAGTGGTGGGGGGGGCGGGCGATGGAGGGATGCATTCATTTAATCGATTAAGGCTCACGAAACCTCCATTTTATCTAAGGATCTGATTTTGGTTCATGAAAACATGGTTAGATTTAAGTTAATGGAGTTTATAACATTGTACAAATTAGACGGAAAAGCATGAAACAATACAAACGATTCGCAACAATCCAATCACTGTTGAGGAGTGGTGTTGTCCAGTAACATGAAGTCTAAACGGAGATGTGCGAATTAAAATAAATGAGTCAAGTTGAAATAAAAAAAATGGGCCCACTTCCTTATAAGCCAACTTGATAGAGATTATCCAGTTTGCATCATAAACAGGTCCGTAATTTTTCGATTTAAAAAAAAGGTCCGTAATTGTTTTTTTCCTTCGAGAGCCAATTCAAAGCACACAGCCTGTTTATGCCTCCAGGGTTCTGCATTACACATCAAGGAAGGGGTAATTGTTGGCAAGACATGTTGGGATTTTTTAATGTTTTTTATTTGTTAACAAAACGGACGAGCACAAGAACCAGCTCAGATAACGTCCACAATTGGCACAAACAAGCATAATTATGGTTGCCCAAAGTTATGACCTTGGAAACAACAATCATAGAATGTTAACCATACTTTTAACCGTCATCTCAGTGTATAATTTTCCCTTTGGAATATTTCAACGTACTGTACCATGGCATATTGCTCGTATAAAATTATCGTAATTTTACAAGTGTGCTCTTGGTAATGCGAACTTAAGTTCATACTCTTTGATTTTTTCGGTAACGTCACGTAGGTAAAAAATAAAAGAAAAATAAATTAAACCACGACGTTTCGGAGGCAACACAAGCTTCCGTCTTCAGGTGGCATCGTCACAGCAAAATTACTGTATCAAGTGGGGAGAACTCTAAGAGACACGATATTATATGCAGGTGAAGGGGGGGAGGAGCCAGGATGGGCCGTGGGGAAGGGTTAAGTTAAGCCTCCTTTTGTTATGCTGCAGGGGATTAGGGGAAGGCACCGTGTGTAGGCGATGATAAGTGGTTAAAAAAAGGGCAGATAACTAAACAAGATGCAGTATTAAGCTGACAAACTGGTTGCCTTTCAGTATACTGCAGTAAACTATAAGGCTGCTAAATTTTACTTAGGTTTAACTTGGTTAAAAAATGGGGCTAATCAAGCTGGGAATAGAAAACTTCCCAGCTTGATTAGCCCCTATTTTTTTGGTTAATGCTGCTGGTTTGCTCTACTTTGGCAACGTTAGTATTGTTTTATAGCTCAAACTCTTAAACATAGCGTAGAAGCCAAGACACTAAACCCACACTTGGTATCAAATCAAGGTGTGCTTACGTACATAGTGTGCTTGTGTCAGTAGTATTCCCTCTACTGTATGGACTTAAAATGCCCACTTTGGACCAATAATAAAAAGCGTGGAATGTTTGTACAGGGGGGCAGTGCAGATCCACTCGTGGACAGGCAAACACGCAGGTGCGTCACTGGTGTATGACTTTGCATTTTGCTCAAAGAAGGTCGTGACCCCCTGTGGCCAGGTACACACAAGGATGTAGCGTGGGGTTGTGGCTGGCTGTAGCGTGGGGTTGTGGCCATAGCAGCCACGCCCATGGCACAATCCGATCTTGGCGAATGTGATCATTATCTGGCAAGGTGTCGTCTCGTTTATAAATTCAACTGAAATATTTGGCATTGTCATCGACAGGGGAAGGTGCGTCATTTACCCGACTTCGGTACCCTCAGGCGCCACTGTAACAACAAAATTGGGTTAGTGACCTGTCAAAAATGACCAATGTGTGACACATCAAATTGCAATGGTGCTTTAAGAAATGAATTTCATTCACACAATGCTGTATATCAACGTACATGTTATATAACTTCCCCCATACACGTACACTTATTGTTGAATGGTTACAATACGATACAGGGTACTGTGTAATTGTTATACTCTAATGTATAGCCACAAGCGCCGACATGAAGTCATAGCGTGGTTTTCAATGGCTTGTCGATATCGTCATGCACTTACAATACTGCAGTGTACATACTTTATCTTACTTTAAATTCTCAATTGACCCCTAAACTTGGTTCAAACATACATCACGACTGACTCAGAATCATACTCTAAATACATATACACAATCACGAAATATAAATGTATGGACTTAACACAGCACATTAGGTCTGTAACAGAAAATAAATGCAGTTATATATACACACACACATTTAAAACAAACCTCAATAGGAAGCTTTGTCCAACAAAACCCTCCTTTCATGTGCCTAATGCCAGCTACACGACCATAAAAAACACGACTCCTTAGACCAGGATGTTGTTGAGGGCATGAAGTATGCGGGTTCGCAACTACGGTACTGTACCAACATACCAACGAAATGTGTCTCAAGCCCACGTGCAACACGACGAGATGGCAGGCCACGAATGCCGCTTACCAATAAACGATGTGTATTTTGAGCGGCATGGCTGCTGTGGAGGTGGTTGAGGCCGAAACGTCTGTTCTGCACCGTCACTGCTCCGCGTCTTCGGTTTCCTCTACACTGAGCCTTTTATATGGAGCCGCGGGCACAACCATCCCGTCACCCTCCAGAGGGCTAGCGCGATGAACTGGATTTGTTAAATGATCTCAAGTAAGGTTACAAACAAGGTGTATGAAAGTACATTTCAGTTAATTTGATTAATAAGAAATATTTTAAACGACCACACCGCTGTTTAATATCGCCTTAATGTCTTATCGATAATACTTGTCACAAATTACCCCTACTTTACGAATGGTACTGCCCATTCTCGTGTTAACAAAGTGAATGCTGATACTAGCGCGTCGTCCAACCATGAGCCACGGGCGTTGTGCAAGATACTGGACCCGGCCCAATACACGCCGATCTCGCAGGATTTAAATAGACGCAATTTTTTTTACTTATATTTTCTAATCAAAGAGTGATCTGTAGATACAAAATATATAATAAAAGATAGATATAAAATGTCACCATTAAATAAATACATCGTGGATATTACCTCCATTGTGTCTTGCTGAGGTTCGTAACAGTTGTAAAAATGAAATGTGAAAATTATTCAAATCCTTGAAAATTCCATTGAAGGAGTACAATGCGAACACAGTAGTCATCGATTATCCAGCGTCTTCGGGGGCACCGGATAAAAAAAACGCAGGATAATCACTACAATATTTTAAAATATTATTATTGCACATTCTGCATTTTAAATTTCGATTTAAAGCTTTCGTGAGAACAGGGATTCATCTTCTTGGTTCTTTCGGTAAAGTCACGTAGAAGGGAAATAATAAAATAATAAAAACTAAAACAACAGGTCTGTCGAGAAGACAGACTCTGTCTTCTCGACAGACCTGTTCTCCACCTGAGGACGGCTGCTTGCGTTGTGGCCGAAACGTCGTGATAATTGTATTTTATTATGTTTTATTTTTATTATTTTATTATTTCCCTTCTACATGACTTTACCGAAAGAACCAAGAAGATTCTGCACATTCTTGCATACCATGTTTCTAGGTGTTGCGTATGTGTTTTTTGTGTGTTTACAAAATGTTACTATGTGAAATAGGCACACGAATAAACGCAGACAAATATCCAAATGAAACAAAAACGACTGTCTCGTACTTTCCACGGCACTGTCAAAGTCTCTGCATGGGGCGATGATGCACGTCGTGCTGCTAGGATTTTTAAAAAATTGTGACCTTCTTGCCAGTATCAAAGTCTTTTTAAAATACTGACAAACAGGCCCCTTGTAGCTGCTCACCCCGAGCTAAAACTGCCCTGATGGTGCCTTGTCTCGGTTTTTCTTCGGTTCTTTCGGTAAAGTCAAGTAGGTAGAACACATTATAAAAGATCTCTCTCTTTCGTTTGTGGAGAGACAGAAAAATCAGTATTACCCGATTACCAATTGTGTTACTCTTTGGTTTTTTCGGTTAAAAGAAAATAAATTAACTAATTGTGTTACTTAAATTATCAATAAGGACTTGAGAGTTGAGCGTGTGCTGCGTGTTGTCACGCAGGCGATGGCGTCAAACTTAAAACCCAACAGGCAGCAGCATCACCAAATCAATTCATCCGTCACCTCTAGCTCTTGGGCCACCAGGAATGTGGTTAGACGAACTGACGAACAGTTCCAGATCTTCGTGAAGCGGTGGAAAGTGGTAATGGCAATAATACATAAATAAAAATACGGAGAAGAAAACAGGCTGCACATAGAAGAAGACACGATGATGCAGGCAGTGACGAGAAGGAGACTGGCACCATCTGGACAAATGTGTAGGATGGTGAACAACAGGCAAATTAAAAGTGTCTTGTTCGGAAAAATGTAAGGACCCAGAGAAGACGACCTTGCAGAGAATGGCTTGAAGATGACATAAGAGATTGGTGCCAGGCAGATGCACAAACTACTTGAGCTTATTGGCACTACGATACAGAGGGAAGTGGGCTGTCTGCCTCCATGGATCGTGATGATGGAAAAAAACAGGGAAGCGCTCTACCGGAAGATGCAGACCCACACGTGGTGCCGGCTGGTGGTGGAGCTACAGCTGCTGCTGCACACAAAGAGAAGGGGAGAGAGCAACCCCCCATCCCACCACTCATTCTCGACATTTTACCTGGGTCGCCTCTCAAATAACCAGCTTGAGTTGTTACTGCACTCATCGTCAATCGTCGGCGGTAAGAGCAGGTTGTTTCAACGTTGGAGACGTATGGAGGAGGGCTGTAGACGTGGGATCAGGCGGTGGTCATTTCAATCACGCACGTGCGTTCGTGTTAGATGGGGGAGGGGCATTGTATAGCTCGTTGGCGATGCAACTGTTACAATCATCAATCATCGTCATCCTCGAATTATCGCTGAGTTAATTGTGTCATCGTGATCATCATCAGCCCGTATCTCCTGCTAAACACATTCCTGTGGAGGGAGCTGGTAGGAACGTTGGGTTGCTCGGTTAATGGCCAGGGTCAGCGGCGGCGTGGTGTATTCCGCAAATATGGCCGACTGTGAGGGCGGGGACAAGCCGGCGTGAGTAGGTTAAACGTTGAGTTTTATAAGGGCACCACGGGGTGACCAGCCCCTCCCCACCCAGCCCAGCCCAGCCCCTCCCACCCCCCACCCTCCCCTCCCAATCCAGCCCCTCCCCATCCAGCCCCTCCCCATCCAGCCCCTCCCCATCCAGCCCCTCCCCATCCAGCCCCTCACCCCCCACCCAGCCCCTCCCTGCACGACGGACGGACACACTAATCCCCTGTGGGCTGGTGTAACCAGGAGGTTCATATCAGTATTAAGGCGTCATCATAATTATGCAGCCGCTGTAGAGCCACTGCTAGTCAAAAGGGTATCATAATCATCGCCATTCATTGTCAAGCCACTGGTTTAATAATGTATCATGATTATGAGACATTGTCGTCTACTGCTGGATTAATCATCAGCCGCTGTGGATCCATTGCAGGATGAGCAGAGTATCATCATAATAATGAGATATTCCGTTGACAGACTTGAGTGGAACCACCGCCACTCTCATAAAAGGCATTCGTATCGCTCCATCGCCCTCTGCCTTCAGAGAGCTGAGCGCAAACCTCCCGACACAGACTCGTGGCGAACCCGCACGCCACACGCCGCGGGGCGAGCCGGCACACCGCCGTGCACCCCCCCCCCTCCACCACGATCACCCCCACCACCACCACCACTACCCCCTCCACCACCATCACCCCCTCCACCACCACCACCCCCACCACTACCACCACCATCACCCCCTCCACTCCCACCACCCCCCCCCCTCCACTACCACCACCATCACCACCATCACCCCCTCCAACACCATCACCCCCTCCACCACCACCACCCCGTCCACCACCACCACCACCCCCTCCACCACCACCCCCTCCACCACCACCACCACCCCCTCCACCACCACCACCCCCACCCCCTCCACCACCCCCTCCACCACCACCCCCTCCACCACCACCACCCCCTCCACCACCACCCCCTCCACCACCACCACCACTACCCCCTCCACTACCACCACTAGCACCCCCACCACCACCCCCTCCACCACCACCACCCCCTCCACCACCACCACCCCCTCCACCACCACCCCCTCCACCCCCACCCCCACCACACCCACCACCACACCCACCCCCACCACCACCCCCTCCACCACCCCCACCCCCTCCACCACCCCCTCCACCACCACCCCCTCCACCACCACCCCCACCACCACCACCCCCTCCACCACCACCACCAGACAGTGCTCGTCTGCCGGGGTCTTCACGAGCTGGTGCGGTATTTAAACCGAGCGGCTGATGCGCCAATGTGGCTCCGCGTGATTGTAACGCGCTGGGGAATGGGGGTTGGTGAAGAGATTTGAATCGGTCTCTACACCTCGTGCCGCTTTGATTGTCCTCTGGATAGACCCGCCTCACTGACAACACGAGTGAGTGCAGTACAACACGACGACCCCGTGGAGTGCTCTGCGCAGTACTCTGATAAGACGACTGACTGCGCAGACACCGGGACACGTTAGCGAGGTGTGATGAGAGCGCGTTGTGGAGGATGGAGGGTTCACCCAGAACTCCTCGGGTTGATCAAATCAGTACCACTTTGTGGGAAGGCAGCCTTGTCCCCCGCCATAGGAACGTGGAGTTTACACCACTGAGTTAGGACTGCGCGATGAGCACCACCGAACGAACGGACACGTGGTAGGCAAATCGCGGATTTGTTTTGACTTCAGCCGGACGCCGCTTGGCTGCGCGTGGACACGCGGGTGACAGTGATGGTGACGGTGATGGTGACAGTGATGGTGACGGTGATGCGAGGAAGGGCCATTCCAGATTCTCTCGTGGTTGGTCGAATGCAAGCAGAGCCTCCCGTGCCTCCTGTGACGCGCGCCTCACGCGTCCCTGCCTCGTCCATCTCGTTCTCGCGCGCTGCAGCCCGTAACCCGTCCTGATATTTGAGACCACCGTCCACTCTGGAGCGTGCCGTGCCGCGACCCTAATGAGTTGTGGGTTGCGATGCCGCGGCCGTGTGTTCTGGAACAGTCCTCATTCTAGAATCAATCATCAATCGCCTCCCTGTTGCTGTCGCTTTTCTTCTTACAGAACCATCGTGTGGTCGTGTTCCAGAATTCCACTACGACCATTCCTTTGCTTCTAGAACACCACTTGCTCCACGTTTCATATTTTGTTGGTGCACACTCGAGAAGGTTTTATTTGCGAGATTTCACACTCGAAGTGTGGTGTCCCACGTGTCTTTATGTTCCAGCGCTGTGTGCCACGTGTTCGCATGTCGGAAGGTATTTCGTTAGCCCAAGCTTGGCCACATTGTACCCATTAGTGTCAATAACAATACTACATTCATAAATACCTCACCAAAATAATCGGGTAAAATTGTAGAAAAGATAGTTTTATTTCAAAGCCTTTACATGTCTTAGTAATAGATTTTTTACCCTTTTATCTGGCAACAAAACTGACACCTTTTTTACAAGGGATCATGTTTGCATTAACCACAATACTGGCGGTCAAAATGCAAACAAAAAAACAACTCTAATAATGTATGCATTGTCCTTGAAATTGATTGGTCCACACCCGAGACAGCTTTTCTTAGAGCCCAGTCATTGACATGTATGGAGTCACCCCTTCCACAAATTTCAAATTACCTGTTGAAAAGAGGGTCATTAGAAATCAGTAAGGTATCAATTAATTAATTACACACCCTGCGTCACCTTTCAGATTTAACCCATTCACTTTTTCCCCCACTCATATGCGCGCTTCTGTTTCCAACTCTTGTGTTTTTGCAACTGGGTGACGAGAACGGGATACTTCATGTCATTCATGTGTCCACCTAAATCTCCCACCCCACCTTTATGTGCATTAGTAGACGCAGCCTATAAACGAGTGTTAGTTGTTTGATGTCGTGTGTGGCTAATGACAATATTGATCACGTTTATGGTGTAGTGTGCTACTCTGCATTTCCATACGGTACTTTCTGCAGTAGGTGGAGTGATGTTTAGTTGGTGTTGGGCACCGAATAAACTTCAAATAGTATTGGGAGTCAATATTTATACATGAACAGGGTGTCGACGATAAATGTTGATGTTTTTCCTTTCATACGTATTTCTCTCCTCCATCGGATTTCTTGGAGCCCCATTTTCTCTGCCTCTTTACCGAAGTTGATGATCATGAAAACGTTTGTCTTTGTTTCCGCTTGAAGTTCAGATGCAAGTCGAATTGCCAGAGGAGTCGATCATTCCATAATGCTTTTTTATTTTTGAAAATGAGATTTTTCACATTAAAGATTGTTTTTATGAAATCTTGTTGTTTGAAAAGTGTATTTCCATCTCAACCATTCACATCGAGTTTCACGGTCTGGGCACCAGGGTGTGTCGTGTTCCACCACGGCTGCTGGGCAGCTGAGTGTGCAGAGGAGGCTGCCTGTCATCGATGTGGACTCGGAACACCAGGTTGCAGTCGAGAGCAACAAATGCGTGGTACGTTTTGCTGCTGCCTCGGTAAAATGTTTTGGCATACTGTGTATACACGCTGGCTTTTTTGTATAGATACATAACTAAAAGTTACATTCGCCATTGAGAGTGCTACGAGCTCAAAAGCTGCCAAGACGCTGCATACTGTAATTGACTATCGAGGCGGCTCTCGCTTCAACGAACGTTCTTTCGACGACAATTCGCCATCCCGAGCAATGCCAACTTACACCGATTCGTTCGCAAAACGAGAAAAACGTTCACATCGATCGAATGCGTCACGTGACGGCAGTGGGGCGCCCGGCAGCCCGCAGCTGTTTGTTTACCAGCTGTTTGTTTACCAGCTGTTTGTTTACCAGCTGTTTGTTTACCAGCCGTTTGTTTACCAGCTGTGCTGCGCTGCGTGCCCGCGTGTGTTTGTCGTGTGGGGGAGCGGGTGGGGAGGGGGCCGCGTGGTGGCCCTGTGGTGGGTGGGTGTGAGTCGCTAATTAATTGCAGGCGCTGAAGACAGCCAACTGCAAGCACCGTGCTTCTTCATGCGCGACAAGTGTTCAATTTGAAGTTGTATATATTAAAACAAAAAAACTTTTAATTCGTATTTCTCATGTCAATAAAAGTTGTTCAAGATAAAACATTTGGGGCTGATATGTAGATTCGATTTTAACGTAGGACGAGTCTGTGGGAAACGACGATCGTTTAACGAGTTTTCACTTACCAAGACAATTTCGCGGAACGTATCTCGCTCGTTAAGCGAGACACGCCTGCATTGCAGAGACGAATGTGAAAGGCAATGGGACTTGTTTTAAGGGTGCAATGGTATCACAATATGTCATTACATGGGATGATGGTGATCAAGTTAGGCAGTGTTGGTAACCGTTTCCTAAACGAGGACTCAATATGAATATACTCAGGGCCTCGTCACTTTTCCATCACTACGACCGTGGTTACTCTGCAATGAACACCACTCGACCGGACTTTCGTCTCATCCATACCTGTGTTCAACCACCACACTGCAGAGGTTGCAAACGGGTTTTGATTCCTTACCCGTACCCGGCCGCACCAGGGTCGCAAACGGAAACCCGTACCCGGCCGGGTACGGGTAGCCGGGTATCGGGTAGGGTACTGGTATCGGGTACCCGGTTGCGACCTCTGCCACACTGTAGGTCCCACAACACTTCTCTCTCTCTCTCATTCGTAACCTCGCGCCGCTCGATTTTGGATATCCCTCTCATCGTCTCTTGCTCTTTGAACCCTACTCGATTAAAGACATTAACTGTTATCTCTTACAACTTTAATTCTGCTGTTTGTTGCTGGGAGCTGGTCATTTTGAGCCTGTGTTCGGCATCTCAGATGCAATGAAATAGGAATTACAAATACACAGGCTACATTCTAACACGTCAGTCGCTTCTATCGCAACATGCGATCCTGAGTTTCAATGTAAGGATACAGATTTGCGATCTGTATCTCAATCACTCCATTGCCCTGCTGCAGTCTAGCCACGTGGCAGACTCATCAAGGTTATGGTGAGTCTGCCACTCGGGAAGGTGATGCTTTGTGCTGGGGGGTTTTCCCCCAAAAGGCGTAAGTGAAGGCTGATGTTTGGATTTAAACAGAGACGTTGGTGTTTTGAACAAGGTGATGGTAATTATGTAGTGATTGAAGGGAAGTGAAGAGTGAGTCATGTGGTGCATGGGGGTGAAGGGTTGGTGTAGTTCGAGTCGGTTTGGGGGGGTCAGGTTGGAATAGGGGCGCTACAGTGGCTAGGAGATGTTAACTACCTCGCCTGGTATACAGGAGGTCGTGGGTTCGGTCCCGAACCTTGACGCCTGCTGCTGTATCTGTGGAGTGTGCGGTGTCTCTCCCTGTGGTCGCGTGGAGTTTTCTCCGGGTCCTCCTGTTTTTTCCTCCACCTTTAGAATCAACATCACGCGTTTTGAGCATTGTGCCGCTGTACATGTCCACGTGATAAGCCACTTCGTTGAGTTATCATTTGTGGCCAGCTTGCTTCTGAAAAAAAGCTACATAGCTTCGTGGGCCTTTCCCGATTCAATTAAAAACAGTAAAACTATACAAAGAGAGGTGGTGGTGTAGGGGGAGGTGAGAGGGTGGTGTGTGCTGGACGTGTGGGGGTGAGGGACTGCAACGACCACGAGGCTTAGTGAGATAATTCGAAGTAGAGTGAATATTAAAGGATACACTTACGTATGTTAGACATGCGCATGTCAAGTTAGCATTGGCGTGTTGCACTTTTTTCCGTTTGGGAGTAGTTGCTCTGACGGTGAAACGAACACGGAAAGCCACGTGGCGTGTGTGGTGGAGACGTGACGGCCCCGGGGAGGCCTGGGGGTGGTTCGTCCAGGGGTGGACTGCGCGTCGTCTTGTGCAGGGTGCTCCGGGTGTCTTGTGTGACCCCCAATTAATGTGCCATTTGTTTTAAAGAAACTTAACTTTAAAAAAAGATGTGTTAGAGAATTAAATGGAGGTCACAAGACATCTGGACCACCCTGTACATTTACGTTCGAGAAGCCAAAGAGGGACTCTGACCCGAGACATTGTGCGCGTGTTGCCTAGGCGCCACGGGTCACACGACATTATCGATACGGATTGCCAAGTAGAGGGAGTTCGATGCAGTAGGTAATGCCGAGAAGGAACAACCACCAGACAGGATGATTGACGGTTTTGCCCACTGCTTATGGAGCCATTTCTACAGGGGCGTTATCGGCTGCAGGCCAGGGCGTCGGGTTTTGAGAGGCTCCCCCCAAAATCTACAGTATTGTACTGAATCTTGACTTGAAGATTTCGTGACTGCAGGAATTCACATTCTTGGGTCTTTCGGTAAAGTCACGTAGATAGGTTGAAAAAAAATAACAAAAAACTACGACGTTTCGATCACAACACAAGCGGTCGTCATCAAGCTTGTGTTGTGATCGAAACGTCGTAGTTTTTTGTTATTTTATTTCAACCTATCTACGTGACTTTACCGACAGACCCAATAATATAGTACAGTACTGATTTAAAATGGTTGAAATGCAATACAGTGCAGTACTTCTAAGTTCTATAGAAAATTTGGAAATTTAGGTCATAATATGATAATGCATAATTCCAAACAACGTGCCAATGTTTAAAGTTTTGTTCCTTTTCACTTTCATTTTCATAATTAATATATCACATTGACAACTAGAATGGAAATATCCAAGATATGTAACAATGGAATGTTTGGCATTAGTGGTTTTAAAGCAGTCGCCTTCTGCATATGGCTGGAATGGAGAGTAACGAATATACAATTTACTTTGGGCTGGTTGAGCCAGGTACGTTCGTCTGCGGAGTAATCCAGTAAATGGAAGGGACTGCACATGGAAACAATTCGAATCTGACCCTGACTTGCGCTTTCTTGTGAGTGTGTTGTTTGCTCAGATCTTCTTATTTGGCCAGCCTGCAGAGTTGATTTCCCATACGAAAATTATGGCCACATTTGTTTTGGGATCCTGTTGTAACTCGAGCCCAGTGAAAGCGGGCCCCCACTTTCTGTCCGCGTCGGTTATCTGACTGGTCCAATCAAATGGCGCAATGATGCCGCTTATCGAGCTTGCCCGGGGTTGAGAAACTGCGAGTATTTTTAGACGACAACATTTGCACGCCATTCAGTTTCTGCCGGCTCTGTACATTTGCGTTGTGCGACCGATGAATAATGTTGCAAATGCACTCATCCATACTGCGCTACTTTACAGGAGCTAACATGTGGAATTCCATAAGACGTTACATTTCTGCACCATTCCCTTGGTTATTTGGGTAGGTAAGGGTGCAGCCCTGCAATTGCTTGCTCACGCCTTGGCTGCTTCACAGCAGTCGTTAAAAGATCCCGTTTACGTCATTCGTGCACCGGCATCAGCATCCACATACAAAAATGGCCTGCGAGTTACTCAAATAAGATTACACATCATCGTCTACGGGGTTTACATTTAGCTTTTTTGTTTGAATAAATGCAATTTTGTGTGATTTCAAAATTGTTGATAAATTCAATCCTCATCAGCAGCCAGAGTATCCACTGCTGGATGAAGGCCCCCCAAGCAACGTCACAATCCACCAGACGCCAGCACACGAGCTGATTTCATTGCTCTACCTCCGCAGCGGACGTACTGACAGGCATTGGTAAAATAAAATAATCGATCTCCTTCCAAAACATAACCTAATCAGAAAGAGAATAAACATGTACACTTTATAGTTTGTATAAATAATGAATACTAGCCTATAGCCCGTCCAAGGATGGGTGTATTGCACTAAATCTGAAACTTGCAAGCGAAAAGACAGACCGCGACGTGATATTCATTGCATCAATTCGTGTGCAATTTGTAAGGGCGCGGTGACACAGACTTATTTCATGTAAAGGTTATAATCCCTTGTTCATCATGACGTCCTTTTTACTTCGATGTCTTACGGAGACCACGTGACGTGAGGGTTCTGCCTTTGTAGTGAGGGTTGTAAGTTGACGCTGAGGAGGGGGGAGGAGGCGCCTCGCCCCCCATGTGGAGTGACGTCACCCGCTAATTATTATTAATGAGGGGGGGTGGCTCATGTGGAGTGACGTCACGCGCGGGACACACATTCTTGCTGTTCTTAGTAATAGGATACAATGAACACATTTTATATCAAAATAAGCCAAAAGTTATGAATTGCATCTTGTAAGAGGGCTATCATCAGGAAAGTACTTTGTACTGATGCATATGTCACAGTACATGGCACCAGAAATTGTGTTAAATACACAATTTTACATTACATGACCCCATCTGTATGAATACATCCAGTTTTGAAGAAGCCAACTTCCGTGTTATTGTAAATGCTGTGATGGTAGCCACTGGGTCAGAACTGCCCCGTTAACGGTCTCCACGGAGTGCTAAATTTAACACGCTGCTTGCTGTGGGCGGCACAGAACACGCAGAACTCATATATATTTGAGTCCATCTGCCTATTAGTTTAGTAGAATAATATTATCAAGCAGAATTTGTTTACGAAAGCAGTCAGCCTGTTAAACAAATTCTGCTGATTACCGGATGTTCTTGACAAGAGTACGTTTATACTATTTGGTTCTTTCGGTAAAGTCACAGCAGGGAAACGTGATTGTCCCACCTGATGATGGTCGCTTGTGTTGCGATCGAAACGTCGTGATCTATTTTATTTTCTACCTACGTGACTTTAACGAAAGAACCAAAGAGTATGGATTCCTGCAGTCACGAAAGCTTCAAATCCAGGAAGAGTACATTTAACCGATGGACATCTGAGTCACACGCAAGGCACCGTGCAAGAGTTTGAGTTGCACAGAGTCGTGTCTTAGTGGTCACCGCACTGTTCGACAAGTTTTGGAAGATGGAACGTAAACTTGGCTTGGGCCTCCCCTAGGTGAACGTGGTGTAAAATGAGGATTTTACGTGGTTTGGCCAACATCGTCATCACCTCCTTGTGTGATTTTCCAGCCTTAATGTGTTCTTACTAACAGCGCGTGTCTCAAATGCCTAGAAGACTGAAATGGGGCATCTTTCTACTGCGTTTTGTCTTTACTTAAAGGCCTCGTGATAGCCCCGTGAGTGGGTGAACGTACATGCATGTGATTTCATGCGGATGACAGTACTCGGGCATGTGACGCTGTGGTAGGGAGGGTGTTGATGCAATTCCTCTTTTTCACGGACGCACGCCTACCGCAATTTGTGCCAATCCCAGAGTGTAAAAGATTCATTCAGTTTGTATTACATTCAGTACAGCATGAAAATGAAATGTACAGTATTAAAATTGTTATGCCAATGTACAATAATTCACATACAATATATTTTCACTTCATATTTAGGTAACATTGGTGTCTCAGTAGGTTATTTCACGGATGGGTATAATTACAGGATTTTGACTTTTTGAAACGTCTAGATTGAAAGACAAGTATTATTTTAAGTGCCCAGGAATCGTGGTGCACGCCTTGAGATTCTGCAACCCAGAATTGGGAACGACGACAACACAACTTCGCATGCCTACTGGGGTGTTGAGATCATTCATTCGCCTTCGTATCGTCTAGCGTATGGCAAAGCACACGTCCAACTTTGAGTCTGCGAGCCATGCGATAGCTTTGGGAGCAGCCGCCGCGACTAACACCGCTCAGTCCGCGCCGGAGAGCGGGCGGAGGATGCGGAGTTGCTGGTTCGGGTGGCCGCGGTCGCATCACGGGTTGTCATCGATTCTCCACATGCCATGGAGGTGTGGGCGCAGCGACGAGCTGCTGTTCTGAAGCGGGTGATGGGAGCAGCGGAGTCACGAGAACTTCACGTCGAGAATGAAGGGAGGAGCACCGTCGCTTTCTCGGCACATCAAACCCGTGCGGGGCAGTCCTTTTGAGTACTCTTAGTTCTTTCGGTAAAGTCGCGTACGTAAAAAATGAAATTAAAATTAATAAAAATAATCATTTTGAGGGCCAGCACAGCACGTGGGTGACTGCTTCACAGCGACACTACTTTGTGTATTCTCAATGTGCACGTGTTTTCATTCACCACTTCATTTTCCACCTGTCACCAAAACGAACACAGTGCCCTCGCTCGTCTCGCCAAGGAGCGTGAACCATCACGCGACCTCCGTCATCCTCGCAGCGGCTTTTGGCGAACCATCACAGACGGCCACTGCTTCTGGAACGCTCTTCGTTGCGATGTTAGGAAGCCACTGGAGCTGTGCACATTTAAATCATGCAGATTGAAAACTAATTTGTATAGAACTGCTTGTGTTGCGTGTATTGTCCTTCTCTCGCACCTCAGATTTGCACGGTTGGCTACGTACGGCGCGAAAGAAGTTCAAGATACATTCAGCACAATCTTCCAACAAAACAAGTTTGGAAGTAAAATAAAAGTCTTCCCCTGGGGCAATGCAATAAAGAACTTCTTCATACACTGTATGATGACGGTTACAGAAGTGTATATAATAAACACACACAATGTGCAACGGGAAGCAGCATATCCTCACGATCAGGATGTGCCAAGAACGCCCCGGACCCACCCAACGGATCATCGCAAGTCAGTCAGACGACGAACTGCGAACCACGTGGAGAGTGACGCGCACGCGGGACACGTGCGCGCTGGCCGGGCAGGGGTTGACGGATTGCGGTGATGATAAGAGCTCGTGGTTGGTGGCTGTGGGTGTGTGTGCCTCGGGGGTAGGGCTGCATCGTGTGGTATTTGGTCATCTGGCACAGTGTCAGCTGCCTGGCCACGGCTTCTCTTGTATAGAATCACGCGGGGATGTGTGCCTGAATGCACGCCTCTGTGCCCCTGTTTAAACACAATGGTAATGATGTAATTATTTTAAACCACAGAGCAAGTCTGTTAGGAGTTAGTGTTCTACATTCAGACGTCGTCTGCGGATCGATCCTGTCATACGTAGGCCAAGGGTTTCATGAACCGTTTATAAACAGTATAAAGTTATCGAAGAGTGTACATCGTGTTTCATTATCGCTATATTGGGGTGGTGGTGGTGGTGGTCTGTATCGGCGGGCGGAACACGTGGTTCGGACTATGGACAACTGCACGCTACGCGTTTTCTGCTGCTGGTAACAATAATGATTTAGAGATTATTACTCGAGCAAAGCTTGTGGGCTCAGATAAAGCGGCCGTGTGTGTGTGTGGATGTTGACACGGGCAATTGCGAAAACCGCTCCCATCACTCTCCACACCATCATCGCGTGAACGAACGAACGAGAAGAGGACGTCCCTCACTCGGAGTGAGAGCTCTCTCAAAAGTGCCAACATCATTTATTATTGACGAGTGACTCGGAGGTTTGCGACTATTGCAGCTGCCACGTGAATCAACAGACGCCTCCAGTCAATAACGGAAGTCCACGCGGTATTTAATCCGACAGTGCCGTAAGCGATAATTATAATACGACGACCTTTTAATTGTAATTTACATTTGTAAGCGTGCCGCTGCCAGCGTGGAGTGCAATTCCTTAAAATAAGCAACAGGGTGAAAGTGAAATAGCGAGGCCGCTTGGCAGGACACAGCTGCTGTGTGTGACAGCCATCACCCCCACCACCATCAACATCACACACACACAGACAGCCAACATCACACACAGACACACACAGAGTCAGCCAACACCACACAGACAGCCAACATCACACACACAGTCATTCAGCCAACATCACACACAGACACACACAGCCAACATCACACACACACAGACACACACAGTCAGCCAACATCACTCACACACAGTGAGCCATCACCACACACACACAGACATCACAGACACACACAGTCAACATCACACACACAAACATCACAGACACACACACACAGTCAACATCACACACACACAGACATCACAGACACACACACACAGTCAACATCACACACACACAGACATCACAGACACACACACACAGTCAACACCACACACACACAGACATCACAGAAACACACACACAGTCAACATCACACACACACAGACATCACAGACACACACACACAGTCAACATCACACACACACACAGACATCACAGACACACACACACAGTCAGCCTTGCGGCGGCGGCAGCATAGTCGGGAGAATGAAACAAAAGGCGCCATCCAGCGATGGTGTCGAAGGAGCCGCGGCTACCACTGCTGCTGCTGCTGCTTATGATGGTGGTGGTTATGGTGTTGATGGTGATGGTGGTGTTGATGGTGGTGCCGCCGGGGACTCGGATCGCTGTCACCCCTCGCCCAGCCCCGACGAGTCGGCGGGTGTCGTGGAGACGCGCCTGTTCCGCCGTCGCTGGGTCATCGTCTTCGTGTTCAGCGCCTACTCGCTCACCAGCGCCTTCCAGTGGATCCAGTACGGCATCATCAACAACATCTTCGCCGGGTGAGCGGCGGGCGGGCGGGAGGGCTGTGGCCATACTTCACCGCGCTGGTCCACGTCGTGGGGGATCGGAGTTGTGACGATGCGGGGAGAACTCGACCCTACAGGTCGGGTGTCTCGTACGTGTCCGCCTGCGGTAGATGCCACAACGCACACCACGTGGTGTGGGTTGGTAGATGCCACCACCACCACGTGGTGTGGGTTGGTAAATGCCACCACAACGCACACCACGTGGTGTGCGTTGGTAGATGCCGCCACCACCACCACGTGGTGTGCGTTGGTAGATGCCACTACCACCACGTGGTGTGGGTTGGTAGATGCCACCACCATCACCACCACGTGGTGTGGATTGGTACATGCCACCACAACGCACACCACGTGGTGTGCGTTGGTAGATGCCACCATCACGACCACGTGGTGTGCGTTGGTAGATGCCACCATCACGACCACGTGGTGTGCGTTGGTAGATGCCACCACCACCACCACCACGTGGTGTGCGTTGGTAGATGCCACCATCACGACCACGTGGTGTGCGTTGGTAGATGCCACCACCACCACCACCACGTGGTGTGGGTTGGGTCGTTCTGGCCATCGTGATCAAGAGCATTTAATTTAAGCGTTAACGCACTGCCTATGAATGGTGAATAGTAAGTCGGTTAGTTCCTACAATTCCACACGATGTGTGCTCACACACACACGATGTGTGCACACACAGACACGATGTGTAATCACACAGACACACACACACGATGTGTACTCACAGACACACACACGATGTGTGCACACACAGACACCATGTGTGCACACACAGACACACACGATGTGTGCACACACACAGACACACACGATGTGTGCACACACAGACACACACAGACACGATGTGTGCACACACAGACACACACACGATGTGTGCACACACAGACACGATGTGTGCACACACAGACACACACGCGATGTGTGTACTCACAGACACACACAATGTGCTCACACACGATGTGTGCACACACAGACACACACACGATGTGTGCACACACAGACACGATGTGTGCACACACAGACACACACGCGATGTGTGTACTCACAGACACACACAATGTGCTCACACACACGATGTGTGCACACACAGACACACACACAGACACGATGTGTGCACACACAGACACACACACGCAGACACACACACGATGTGTGCACACACACAGACGATGTGTGCACACGCAGACACACACACAGACACACACGATGTGTGTCTGCGTGAGCGCCAGTAGAGAGCGGTGGTGCAGCGGTTGGCGCGCGCTGCACAATGAACCCGGTGACCCGAATTTGATTACTGTACCGCTCACGACCACTACCAACACCCCAGAGACGATTATCTGAACTGGTCCTGGGTCTCCCCTAGGTCAACTCAGCCTCAAGTGAGTACCTGGTGCGGTGTGTAAACATTGGCACTGGGGAGACAAAGGCGGCCGGGCGTGGTGCTGGCCACCCACCTCCTCGTGTGCCGTGCCGGCTTCGTAGCACGACTCGCCAACATTCAGATGATAAACATCAGCCGACGTACTGTGTATGTAGGCTAATGTTTACCACCTGTATTATTGGTAGTTATATTACCGATACCCCAATTAAACGTTCTTATATTGCTCATACGTAAGAAATAACGCGGTAGGGAATGCATCCCCATGAGTACAACGGTATGACGACCCCTCTTAGCGCCGATTCGATTAGCGCTCACCTCTCCAGGAACGCATCTTGAGCCCTAAGCGAGGTCTGAGTGTGTATATAATGTCACTTGTACAAACCAAGATGAGTGCTCATGTTCTCTCAATTCATCAACACAATTTAAGTTGCGATGAAGTCACCCACTGGTGCTGGTAACATATAGCTCGTATTTCATTCCAGTTGAAAATATGAATCAACTTCTAACAGTTTTCCCGCTCAACTTATCCTGAGCTGTAGGCTTTTAAAAATTAACCCGTAAAAACAAAGTTTTTCACTATAAATCCTTTATATGCGTGGCATCGGTTTTATTTTAGTATTCATTTGTTTTTCTTGAGTAAGAGTTTCATTTTTATCACATTGGTATTTTAAATTAAATATGAATTTTTTTTTTTCCTAAAAAGTGGAAAATTTTGGAAAAAAAATTTCACGAAAATAAATTGTCACGCACAACGAGTCTGTGTGCAAAATGTCAGCTCGATTGGATCACGGGAAGTGGGTTAAAAAACGACCGAAAGATGTGCACGGTCGTAAGCGCGCGCGCAAGCAAGCAAGTTAACTTAATATAAAGGATTTAAAAAGATAAAGGTACGGCCCTGCAACTGCTTGCACACACTACTGTTGGCGGAAGAGCCTCCATTATACGGAGCTCTCGACATCCCGTCTAGAGGGTATTTGGCCTACTCTTCCATGCCGACTTTCCGATCCATTTATATTATTGGGTGGCCAAGGTGCTGGGGTGGTCGAATTAGGCCTCGGCAAGGTAAGGTAAAAGTTAAAATGTAAAAACAACGAGCCTACCTTTACCTTACCTTTTACTTTACCACAATACAATCACTTTACCCTACCTTTTACCCTTTAGCAGGTAAGGTAAAAGGTAAAAAGCAATGAGCCTACCTTTACCCTACCTTTTACCCTTACCCCATACAAATTACCGATTACAGGGTAATTACTAGGGAACTACACATCAACAAGGTTTTATAACGGTAAATGTTAGGTAGAGCGCTTTATTCATATAGAATACTCTCGATGATTCCAATTTTACACGCTTTCTTTAAACTCACTGTTGTTGTTGTCATTGTATCCTCAAATCTTGTAACTCAATTTTAACCCACTTCCCAATATGGTATCGACTGCAAACTTCGTATACTTATGTCTTCCTGATAACAACACTATATGCTATCATAAAAAAATTCAACATATTTTTTAACATTCTTTTTTACACGTTATGTTTCGGCTTGGGTCTAATTGTCCACGGTCAACTGCCGTTGGCTGTAATTGGCCACGGCCCCTTACGTTGTGGCAAGCCTCGGGGCCACTTCCTGGAGTCGTGGAGTTCTGCCATTACTAGTACATTTCATAAAAGAGTGTTTTAAAAAAAGTTTTTTTTATAATATTACTTGTTAAATGGAGGCCACGGACTGCGCCACGGAGCTTCTAGCGGTAAACAAGGCACCGTATTTACCGGGTAATACTTAGCGCTACCTTTACCCTACCGGATAATTCTTCCGAGCTACCTTTACCCCTACCATGTACCTTACCCCTTGGCATGTCGACACCTTTACCTTTACCCTTTTACCCGGTAAAAAGGGTAAATTACCTTACCTTGCCGAGGCCTAGGTCTAAGAAATGAACATGCCACGCCAGCAGAACGAACCGGCTACCACTGCTGCTTTGCAAGTCCAGTGTGCTGCCCCTTGTGCCATGGCAGGAACTCACCCTTTCAAGAACCAGGGGAATTCTATGGCAGTGTTCTTCATTCCTTTAGTGCGGCCCCCGACAATACAGAAAGAGTGAAAACACCCCCATCATCATCATCATCGTGCTGCTGTCAAACCCCCCCAATAGTTTCAAATGTTGTGGCGGCCCTCACGCTGGCGATGTCTTATCGGCGAAAGTGCCCCCCCTCTGAAAATCAGTGAAGATCACTGTTCTACGGCTTGTGTCTCTGCATGCTAATGCAGCCAGCCGGCTACCGCTACCCCGTGCCAAATACACGTTCCTCTCAATGGGCTAAATACGAGTCATTGATTCACTAATTGACAGACGTCACTTGTGCTTGGAAAGAGTAGGTACAAAGGCGTTGTGCCTGTGGCACGCATGCCAAGTCGACACAGAGTTCATGTAGAACGCTACTGATTAGAGTCGCCACCTTTAACCACAGAACAAACCCAGACATATTTAGTCAGCCTAGGGCAGGGATCGGCAACCAAAATAACAAGAAGAGACATATTTTCGAATTTGGTAAAAAAAAACCCCTCTCAATATTTCAAGAGCCGCAATGCCACGTGCATACTAGACGATGATCCTTAATAAACAACGTCGCGAAGCAGTCCTGGAAGAGCCGCGTGAGGATCAGGAGCAGCACTGTCTACGATACTGCAATGAAGTTCAACTCAATACCCGTACCAGATCGTGGTACACACACAGTTGCTTGTCACCCGAACACGTGACAATTCCTGAAGTGTCCGGGTCAGACCCTGCCAGGTGTAAACCCCATTCTACTTGCTGTACTGCACTTTAGTTTGTTACCAGGGGTGATTCACACGCAGGTGGCGACCATCAGCACCACACAGTACTGTTTTCAAGATTTGCAGTGATGGCCTCCCTCTGCTTAGCCTGTTGGCTGGCTCCGGTTTCATTTGCTGTTCAGCCTCTGGGCTATTTCCACTTTTAAGTGCGTTGTCTATAATTCTGCCACTTCCTTATGGTGATCTCCCCTTCCAACTTTAATCCTGCCCGTGTTTGCACTCCTGCATCTGTGGAACGGTAACGAAGTGGCTTTCGCACGGTTCTGTGAAGCCAACGACCCCAGTTCAATTCCCTGCCGAGGTTAACATCAGTGGCTCGTGGCATCTGAAGCGGCCCTCCCTTCACCACCCGGCCCTCACCAGCGTGGTAAAAGTATATCCAGACAACCCTCATGACCGAGATGGAGTGGCCGTCATCCATGGGTGGATTGACAAACGGCTGTACATTTATTTATATCTCTCTTGCTATCTAGACAGTTATGGCCTGTTCCCCAATCGACTACTTTCCCTCCATCCGCCCTCAGCATCCCCTCTAGCAAGCTGCTGCCTCTCGCGATGCGCCCCATCCAATCCTGTCTGTGAATTCCACGCACCTCAATTACCCCGGCCGATTGTCACCTGCCAATACTCATCGTTAGAGCCACGCTGTCTCTCTCTGTCCAGCCTAAGTCATGCACAATGGCCATCGATGTTGTAATGCCTCATTCGTGCATCAACCTTGCCGCTGCTGCACCTCTTTATCCCAGCGGCGGTGAGGAATGACTCGTCGTCGTCGTCATCGTTGTGAATCATCGCAGCTCCCTCTTTCATTCCAGCCGAGTGATTTTTCTACTTTGCAAATGAGAACGTTCACAGTAGCATGTATGTTCAGGGTGGTCCAGATGTCAGGTGACCCCCAATTAATCGACTCCTGACATGTGTTCCTTTGCTTATTCATTTCTGTATTAAATAAATATTACGTAAAAAAATATTAATTTGTCCAGAATTAAATGGAGTCACGATACATCTGGACCACCCTTTACAGTTCCTCTGGCAAGTGGATTATTTAATATCTATATTTATTTTTTACAATAATTTGAGAGCTAAGCAATTGAGAATGTTGTTTTTGTTTATACCATGACCGATGATAACATGACAACACATTGTGTCCTCGTGTAACAATGGCTCACATTACTGGCAGCCTCCTCCTCAAACCGTAGTGCAATTAACACCGTGGTGTATACGTTATACGTGCAAGATTGGTTCGCCTCCATGGGTCCATAATAGCTTTATAAGACAGGGGTGTCGGAACGTCTCGTCCATTCCATACTCTGCACACACAAAAAAACATACCGTACATACAGTACTGAAGTACTGTACAGCAGTGCTGCTGCCTTGATTCTATATTTAAATGCTGCCCTGGAAATATATAATAGCAGCATGCTGGGATGCCACAATGCTGCATCAACATCCTGTCACAGATTATGTATCCTGCAACATTGGACAGCAGTGCATTCACAATGGGTCCTACAATCGTATTATTTTACAGTAGTTTATAATAATTAATTATCCCGCACTATAGGCGACATTCTATTTGGGCTAACCACAATTTGTTGCATATGTTTGACTCCTTGGAGTGGTGCGATTTGTAGGTGCAATGTATGTATCTGTGAAAACTATTGGATGCATGTAAAAAAAGAGCTTTTATGCTCATCGGATTCCTCCAGTATAAATACAGATTCTGATATACGTTGAACTGTTTTCACACCGCACGTAGGCATGTGTGTCTCGGGTCAGCCACCTGATTTGTCTCAACATTCACGCAGTGACCCCCTGTTGATCTAACCAGTGCAACTAGCCAAGGGTAAAGACTTGAATCTGACCGCGCCGCGCTGACATCACAACACAGGATGGGACATTAACAGCGTGGCACGTGACTTTCCCATTGATGTCAGCCTGCCGTTTGGTCTCCAGCGTGTCACAATGTGAAGCAGTTTGAAAGTTTTATCAGGTTTCCTGGAAGGCAACTGCTATCCCACCCCGTGTGTCCAATACATAAATAAACCCTTGAAAGTTTTATTTTATAATAGAAGGCTGGAAGTTGATTTGTTATGTGTTATGTAACTGGAGAGCCTGGGAGTTTCTACTAAGTGCGCTTCCACTCACTGTAGTCTCCAGCTCATACCGAGGGATTCATATTTCATGCAACAAAAAATGCATTGCCTCAAAGTCAGCATCAGGCTGACAAGGCACAACAGACGTGCATCCTGCTTACTGTGTGGCACCCCGTGAATGTTTGGCACCGAATGGGCACACACTTTTGCGTAATTCAACTGGCAATGGGTTATTGAACGAGCGGCTCACATGCTAATTTCTGTGGCCCCTTTGATGTGCTTGATTGGTATTCGACTGTCATCTAAAGATCAAAGTCTCAACATGAGCAATGTTGGCCAAAGCATTAACCAGGTTACTCAGGTTAATTGGAAGACTTGAAACGCGAGGGCTGAGCTATTAGCAGGGAAGGGTTGTCAGCCTCCTGTACCCCCTCCGACGCTACGGGGCTGATGACGGGCACCACGGGAGCGAGATGTTAACCACAACGTCTGGTACACGTAAGTTGTGGGTTCGATCCCGACCCTGACACCTGTATATCTGGAGTTTGCGTGTCTCTCTCCCCGTGGTCGCGTGGATTTTTCTCCGGGTCCTCCGGTTTTTCCCTCCACATTTAAAATCAACGTGCGTTTAAGAGTATCTGTCTGCTCTATATTTTCACGCAATAAGCCACTACGTTGAGTTGTTATCTGTGGCCAGGTCGCTTCTGAAAAAGAGCTACATAGCCCAGTGGGCCTTTCCTGGTAAAATAAAAATAGTTACGTTTTTAGTTTAGTTTATGATAATGTTGATGTCGTTGATTGACGTCCCTGTCGTTGCAACGTCGTCCCGGCAGCTACTACGACGTGAGCACCACGGACGTCGACTGGCTGTCCATGGTCTACATGCTGTGCTACATCCCGCTCATCTTCCCGTCCGCGTGGCTGCTTGACACCCGCGGCCTGCGCCTCGTGGCGCTGCTCGGCTCGTTCCTCAACTGCGTGGGCGCGTGGGTGAAGACGGCCAGCGTGAAGCCCCATCTGTTCGGCGTCACCGTGTTCGGCCAGCTCACGTGCGCCATCGCCCAGGTCTTCATCCTGGGCCTCCCGTCTCGCATCGCCTCCGTCTGGTTCGGCTCCGGGGAGGTCTCCACCGCCTGCTCCATTGGAGTCTTCGGCAACCAGGCGAGTTCTCAGCTGGGAGACGTTGCCAATCCACCATGTGTTTTTTGTTGATATTGGCACGTCGGGTCACCACCTATGCGCTTGTGCCCTCACACGGTGTGATTACCGGCTTTCACCAAAATCACCCGAAAATGCCCCCGATTTCTTTAGATGTCGGAATCTAGAGTTTTGGTGTTCTCGCCTTGTCTATATTCTTTAGAAGTTCAATGTGTGCACATGAATACAGTCCTTTTTGCAATCAACCGCAGAATTAGGGTCTGCGCACACCTTGCGAGCAGTGCGAGTTATTTGACCATTTTTCGCCACGCTGGTCAGTGCTGGCTGCATGGTTGATGGCTGGGAACACAGACGTGGAAGGGCAGAAATATAGAATGGAATAATGTTCTAGCGCCCTCTATAGACCCACCACGTCGCCCCACATGCGTGAAACTGCTGTGTGTGTGTGGTGATCACCCATCCAGTCACGAAGCAGGCTCAATCCTTCCAAGATCCAACGAGATTGAGGGCATTCCGGTGGGTTTAGTCCCAGGCTGTGTGCATGAGGGTCTTGTTAATTGTGGGTGGCATCCTGAATGTGAATCCATGCTCTGCAAAGTGGTTGCTCAGTGCTACGCCATGGGGGGTTGCCCCTTATGGATACCGTGAGACACCCAGACACCACTGCACTACTGCCAGCACAATTCCTTGATGTATATTATTGCATATATGCATATGAAGATTGATATTTTATGTGTGAATTTGTACACTGTTAGAGCACTCTCTGCTTTGTAAATACAACGGACACACATCCGTATTCATCACACACATCGTACAACACACAAAGGCAACGTTTGTCCCACTGAGCCTCATGCAAGCTAACCCTAGCCGAGCCCTTAGCTTGCCATTTGCAGTGAGCCACATGATGAAGCAGATATGAATGTTTTCAGTCAACTTTCCGCCCATCCCTCTGCCCGCTTGCCTATCAGCAACTTGTTGTTTTAACCTAAAACACGTTGACCCGGAGGTTGACCTCGGGTTATTCATTATGGACATTGTCTGCATGCTTAGTGACCCCAGTTGCAAGAGTCCTGTAATTCCGTTGTGGTCAACATGACACTTACGACAGCGCCTGCTGGGCTTTTTTCTCTTTCACAACCTAAAGGTCTTATTGCTGTGGCCGCGCTGCACAGGAGCTGATGTTGCAGGCTCCACGTGACTCTGTCGTCGATCAAATATCCTTTCGCGGAGAAAACTATAAACTCCAGCCGGGCTTCATATTCTTGGTTCTTTGGGTAAAGTCACGTGGAAGGGAAATAATAAAATGATATAAAAAAACAGTTATTTTATATTTTCCCTTCTACGTGACTTTACCGAAAGAAACGATAATATGAATCCCTGCAGTCACGAAAACTTTAAATAAAAAAATCAAATCCAGCCGGGCTATTACCGATTTATTTAAGTAATCGATTACTCCACCGGTTATCGGTTCGACTTACTTAACATGATCGGATCACACGAAAATAGCTATGGGGCGGGGGGGGTATCACCTCTGTTCACCACGTGTGCCGTTGGACGACAACATTGAGGGTTTTATTTGTTAAGAGTTCGCTACGAGTTGGGCTATTTTACGTTAAGCACTATGAGGCCCCGCATGTGTATGTTACACTTCTTGTGCATCGTACGTAGCCAACCGTGCTAATCGGAGGTGCAGATGGTGCTCTATAAAATCAAGTTACAGTTAGCGATGTGTGGTGCTTGGTGACATCGGTATTATCAGCTGTATCGCACTGAGCACACAAAGACAAAGATCCCCCATATAGCCCTTACAGACTGTTGGCGCAAGTGCTGTTAGCGAGCACCTATGAAGGCCAGCACAGCACAAGAGGGGGCGGGTGGCTAAGACCACGCCCGGCCGCCTTTGTCTCCCTAGTGGCGATGTTTCCACATCGCACCAGGTGCTCATTTTAAGCTGAGTCGACCTAGGGGAGGCCCAGGATCAGTTTGGATAATCGTCACTGGTGTTGGCCGTGAGCGGGAATCGAACTCGGGTGGACGAGTTCGTAGCGCAGTGCGCTGACCACTGCACTACCGCCCCCCCCCCCCCACGTACGCAGAGTTAGTAGAACTATTGTTTACTTGTTCGCGTGGAGATGAGCGTTATGCCCTCATATGCACGTCCATTCTGCCAAGAGAAAAACATCTGGCAGAACGTTGCAAATCAAGACCCCCCCCTTCCACCCACCCGAGAAATTGGTCTCGTGACCAGTGAATGGTTTGGATTTTGTTTTAATTAAGGGAGTTGATAAGTATCATGCTCTCTAGATAATGGCGCAAATCACTGCGTAGGCGGTAGTGCTGATAATTCTGTATTAATCGACGTCTGTCTGGTGTGATTTTACCGAGAAATGTAATGAATAACGAATTATTAGAAACTGGCATTGGCCTTTGTTAATGGTTTGTCATGAGGATTATGCTTACAAGTGTGGCATACAAATTCCAGCCAATGTGATCTCACAGCCAGACATTAAAATGGGAATAGTGAGAAGCCAAGTGTTTGCCGGTGTTGGCTTTTGCAAGCAGAGTGTTGAATAGAATTGTTGGGCAATTCTTGCAGGAATCACATTCGATGCCTATGCTTCCGCCCGGAACGCTTCCACCCTTCATAGCTCATCGGATTTCTCCAGGATAAATATTCTTACGATCCATCCATACGTTAATTGTTTTTTTTACGTAGTTTTCGTGGGACCTTCATCCAGAACTGTATTCACAGCCATCGCCAACAACCACCGTACTGTACAGCATGCGCTACAACCCGAGAATACTTTGGAGAACAGCCCGTATGTTAATATATCTTTTGGGCCTGTGTGTTCATTAATTGAGGACAACGACAATGACGACGACGACGATGATGATGAGAAACAAAACCAGTGGTGCCGGACTCAATGGATGTTGACTCGGCGGGAGTGAGCGTGCCGTCGAGTAACACCTCCCACGTCGTCTCGGCAGCTCGGCGTGGCCGTGGGGTTCCTCCTGCCGCCCATGCTGGTGCCCGCCTCGGACGACAAGGAGGTGTTGAGCTACCACATCCGCGTCATGTTCTTCGGCACCGCGGCCATCGCCACCGCGCTCTTCGTCATCGTGCTGCTCGGTACGGGGGTGGCACCGGGCACGCAAACGCTCTTGGGAATAATACTTTGAAACGGAGCGTTGTGGCCGTTGCCGTTGCCACAAAGCTCTCTGGTGCCCCCTTCTCTTGTGGAGTCGCCCACTTCTCCGGAGGACACAGCGCCGAGTATCTACTCAGCGTCTCCCAACTCGGTTATTTTTGCCGTCTCTTCCGTCGACGTGTCCCCACATTGTCCGCTGCCGTGAGTGGTTTTCTCCATCGTGCTGTGTCTCGGGCTTTCTTCCTCGCCACAAAGGTGACATCCGGACCGTTCCTGCATGGCGCCTTCACCAAACCCTTACTGACCATCGTAGTGAAGTGTGGTCAAGCGACTTCCACGATTGACACGGCATTTGGAGACCTTCATCCAGCAGTGCATAGAAGCAGTGCTCTAAAAATACGTGATCATTATGTTCATAATGGGGGGTGGTCTGGACACTACATGATGCCTAACCTGCTTTGTCTTCATCATCGATGCAGATTGCACCTCACAAGTTCCACATTTTCGGCTGAGTCACACTCCGTGTTCTTATACCAATTGCCACTGGTGTTGTTGTTGGGTAGTGGCCCAGAACTTGACCGGTGCCACGGGAATCATGAGGGAAGCACGACTCCGTCAACACCACGTGTGCTCTGTGTGTGTGTGGGAAGCGTTCGTGTCGCGGTTAGCACTCTGTGCGATGAACCCGGTGACCCGAGATCGATCCCGTTTCACGGCCAACACCAGGGACGATTATGTGAACCCTGTCCTGGGCCTCTCTTCGTGTCGACTCAGCCTCAAATGAGTACCCGGTGCGATGTGTAAACATCGCCACTGGGGAGACAAAGGCGGTCGGGCTTGGTGCTGGCCACCCACCCCAGAGCGTGCCGTGCCGGCCGTCATAGGTGCTACTCGCTGGCAGCACTTGCCTCAACAGTCTGTTAAGGCTACATGGGGGATCTTTGTCTTGCTTTTATGTTTGCGTGTGCAAGTAGTTGTGAAGTGAGTGGTTAGTGCACCTGTGCAGGAGTCCCGGTGACCTGGAGTCATTGCTGGCCATGCGCATCATCAGTGGCAAATGCTTCCTGAAACTGTCGTGGGCTACACCCAGGTTGGCCCAGCCTTAAACGGTCACCTGGCATGGTGTGTCATCAGCATTGCAGATATCAAGGGCAGACACGGTTGTGATTCTGGTCACGCTTAACTGCTTGTGCACTCTGCCATTCTTAATGGACGGGTCACTCATCGATGGGTCTGCATCTGCTTCTCACGAAATCCCTGCGTGTGTCGTCTGCGTGTGTGCCCAGTGTTCAGGGAGGAGCCCCCCGTGGCACCGAGCCATGCGCAGGCCATGCGCAGGCAGACCAGACGGAGCGATTACTCGTACTGGCAATCGATCCGACGGCTGCTTACCAACAAAGCCTTTGTGCTTCTCATCATCACATATGGTCAGAGCCTCTTACACGTCATGGTCAGGCCTTTGTTATCATCGTCGTCATCATCATCATCAGTGTTATCATCATCATCATTATTATCCCCATCGTTTTCAATTGCATCAATATAATTGATGGTGACCCCATTGTTATCATGATCATTATGATGATAATTTACATAATCTTGATGATCATCAGGGTTATCATGATCTTCATTATGATAATTATCCCCATCATTAATGACATCAATACAATCTATGATGACCTTATCGTTATTATGACCATCATTATTACGTCATCATCATTATTAATCATACTTATCGTGCAGTGTGATTGCCTCTGTTGTTTCATGTTGCAGGCATTAACACTGGCTCCTTCTACTCCGTGTCCACGCTGCTCAACCCGATGTTCATCCACCACTACCAGGTGCTGCTCCGCTTCACAAGAACTCCAAGCCAGCGGCCGTCAACATCGCTACTTGGATATCAGCAGTAGCTTGAAATTACACTGCATCTGACTGTACTAATTCACCTGGTGCAATGTCACCACCGGCACTGGCATTATAGGAAAGTAGGTCTAGTGCGGTGCTGATTACACCTCCCACCATGAGCTGCGTTGGCCTTATTGGATGATTCCGCTAGCAGAATTCATCTCTGGAATGTGATCAAGCTCACGTGTGTGCCAAGGGGAGTGGCAGCAGAGTGTCTAGCGTGCTGCGCTACGAACCCAGCGAGCCGCCTAATGTCAGTCGCGAATATCTGAACCGGTCCCGAACCTCCTCTAGGTTGACTCAGCCTCAAATGAGTACCTGGTGTAGTGTATACACATCGGTGCGAGGAAGAAAAGGACGGCCGAGGCGTGGTGTTAACCACACCACCCACTCCCTGGTATGCCGTGCCGGCCTTCATGGGAACGGCACTTGCCCCCGCGGCCCCGATGGCTATGCCGGGCCGTGGTCGTCTTTGTCTTTATCTTGTGCGGCGTGCGTTTCAGGGCCAAGAGGTGAACGCCGGTCGCGTGGGGCTGACCATCGTTGTGGCCGGGGTGCTGGGCTCTCTGCTGTGCGGCGTTTGGCTTGATCGCACCAAGAAGTTCAAGTGAGTGTCCCCGTGCGCGTAACGCCGCGAGCCGGGGATAGGAAGCTTCGCGAGCGAATAGGATGCAAATTAAACATTACAATTGTGTGCGTCTGCTTGACGGTAAATGCATACTCATGGAGGCATCCGTAGTTGGATCGTGGCTTCGTAGGATCGCTTAGAAGGGCAACGGCACGGAAAGGTCGTTATCCAGCAGTGGATTGACAAAGGTTGATGATGCTGCTGCTGCTGATGGAGGCATCAGTATTGTTCAGTGCTCACTTGCGGCCATCCACCCCGATTAGCCAGCAAGCAACAACTTGTGTCCACTGCGTGGAGTGTATTACAGTGTTCTATGCAACGTGCACTTGGACTCTGATCAGGAAAGGAAGACAAAATAAAGATTGGAACGATGTTGGTTATGGTGGCGGATACAAAAAAACATCAGTTTGATGGAGAGAAAGAGCAAAGAGGGAGTTCTAGAGCAGGCTCAGGAGGAGAGAAGTCGTAACTCTAGAATAGCAAAATATGTTAATTGGGGGGAATATTCTCAGAGCTGACAATTTAATTAAGTAAGCTTCTGAAAGAAGGATTTTTGGAAAGAGAAAAATAGGGATCTTATCTGATATAGATGTATAAAGCGCCTTACAATAGTTACAAAACTGTACGTGAGATGATAGTGGGTTTAAGCGAGAACTGTGCGTAGCGTCGTGAAGATGACTGTTCGATGTGCGGTGAGAGTAAATTAGCAAAATGCCGTTTGATGACTTTAAGCGGGGCAGCGTGCGTGCGTTGAAATTAAGGCACAAGAACGGCAAGGTGGAGTTTGAGCCGAAGCCTTGTCCTTGGGCAGGGGACTACAGTACAGTGCCAAAGAAGTTCAACATCCATAGATGTGGATGAAACGGGGTCCCTTGAACTTGTTTGTGATGCGTTGCACAGGCAGACGACGTTTGCGGTGTACTGCCTGTCCTTCACCGGGATGATCATCTTCACGTTCACGCTGAACCTCGGACACCTCTGGGTGGTCTTCGTGACCGCTGGGGTGCTCGGGTGAGTTGCCCAGTCACTGCAAGTTCTTCCATCGTTCACGCGTTTATTGCCTGCTTTATTGCACGTGTTAGTCATGGCTGATGTAAGGGCGACGTCCCATGTACACAGCGGCGGCGTTCGAGAAAGTACTCTTGAAATTCGAATGTGATTGCAATGCACTACTTGTGTAAATACCCATGAAAGGCTCAATTTTGGTCTCAAGTCTCACTTCATGGAGGGTTTTTCTTGGGATGTTTTGCCATTCGCTGATTGGATGGTGTTACGTGTGTGAGGAACTCTTGTGTACGTGGATAGAATCGCTGCGTATGACAGCACGAAGCTCGGAATTTTGCCGTCAGGATTAATATGTGGCACAGTCATTCAAACGGGCCGTGCGTGCGTCCTCCTCTCTAAGGTTTTTCATGACGGGCTACATCCCACTGGGCTTTGAGTTTGCGGCTGAGCTGACCTACCCGGAGTCAGAGGGGACATCGTCTGGGCTTCTCAATGCAGCTGCTCAGGTACCGACCTCGTCCGTAAAGGCTTCACGACGTCTGCAGAACCCCACGCGAAGGAGCAGAGACCACACGGACCACTCCGTGGCACTCGGAGGAGACATTCGAGTTAACCTGACGCGCCGGCTTGCACAGCCAACATTAAGACTCGTAGTTGATCTTTGGGGTTAGGCCACGCAATGAACTGGCCAGATATTTGTCATGAAGTCTGCCAGCACATGACGTAGCCCAACAATATTCATGGTCACGTGGTGTACAAGTGAAAGCAAACCCCATCCCAATTACATTTCGAATTAAAGCTTTCGTGACTGCAGAGATTCATCTTCTTGGTTCTTTCGGTAAAGTCACGTAGAAGGGAAGTAATAAAATAATAAAAAATAAAACATAATAAAATAACATAATCACAAATGGCACCAAAACAATAGGCACAAACAACAAACAAGATATCATAACAAAGACAGGGGCACTTCATGCCACATCCCAATTTGTTGGGTTGCGTTGGGTGGTGGAGGGCTTTCACAACAATCAAAAATGATTCATTCATTACGTGTATGAAAATGTTCTATAATTTTGCTTTTTGTTCACAGCTGTTTGGCTTGATCTTCACGGTGGTGCAGGGACAACTCACTAAACACTTCTCACCGCTCGTTGGCAACATTTTCATTTGCTGCAGCCTCCTGCTGGGCACTATGCTCACAGGTACGTCCTCTACACACACACACACAGGTACATCATCTACACACACACACACAGGTACATCATCTACACACACACACAGGTACATCATCTACACACACACACAGGTATGTCATCTACACACACACACACAACTACGTCCTCTACACACACACATACACAGGTACGTCATCTACACACACACACAACTACGTCCCTACACACACACACACAGGTACATCATCTACACACACACACGAACATCACCGCCTTACCACTGCTGGGCGCGACAAAAAAACTCGTATCTTTAATATTACGCAGAAACAAAATACAGCATCATCAGGTTGTTAACAAGAGCTCCGATCTCGAGTGAAAGTGCTTCCTGATCCAGGTCCTTGAGTAGATGACCTCGTCGACACAGTCACGACGCAGTCACAGCACGTGAACCAGTTCAGCAATGACAGCTGTTTGACGGCTCGTTGATTGGGTTGCGATTGGTAGGTTAGGATAGACTTATTGGCTGGCGGTGTACATCACTGCGGCTTTGCTGCTTCACAGCGCTGCGTGTTCGCACGCGAGGTGCTGAGTCGCGGTGTTTCTCGTGCTCGTGTCATCACCCGCTTGGTTGTCTTCCCCAGGCCTCATCAAGGCGGACCTGCGCAGGCTGAAGGCGAACCTCGAGAGAGGGACGGCCCAGGTGGGTTCTCACTCGCCAAGACTCACCCCTAATCATCCCCCACCCACCACCACCACCACCACCAAATGTGATGAGTTACAATAATTCAGAGCCACAATTCGATGGATGAATAACGATTCTTTATTTTGATTTAACCGTATAATTTGTATTGTCTGTCTTGCGCGTGAAGTGGCTAATCTGGCGAGCAATCAAAGGAACGAATCTGTCTCAGTAACTCAATGTTAGTTGGACAAATGGGAAACTATTGCAGCTCATCTGTCTTTCAACTCGTGTCTGCAGCAAGCCACCACAACACAGCAATCGCCTCATTCAACTTCATTCAACGTGTCACCTGCACCACACGGTCATGCTACTGGCTCTCAAAGAACAAGCTTGCGCTGTGGAGAAGGGATTTTGTTGATTTTGGTGTATCGGAGGTCATCCATGAACTCATTTGAGTTGTCAAGTTATACGTGAAATGGCGACACATTCTTCAGGGGTAGTATGCATGCGCCGTTTACATTTGTAATGTATCGACGAGATTGCACCTGCGGTGTCATTTTGAGACCGCTGGACTTTCAATCCAGAGGTGGCCGGCTCAATTGGATCTCCCGGCGCGGCACTTGCAACAGCGGCGCAAGCTTCTTAAATCCCCCCCCACCCCCACCATGCCCAGCAGTATAAACGTGTCCACCACAGTTAGTCGAACAGCGGTTTGCCATCAGTGGGGTGAAGTGTGGGCACCCCCCGCCCTCCTGTCTAGAGACCTCCATCTGGTAGGAGGCCATTGCACCAGCAGCAGTGTGAGCAACATATTGCAGCGCTGCACCTTCACCGAGGCGTGCTTGTTGCACCGAGGCGTGCTTGTTGCACCGAGCCATGGAGCTGCGTGTCCCTGACAGCTCTGCAGCCTTGACGATGGGCCCGAGCGGGCGTTGGACGGGCCGGTGCCCGGCTATGTGCCCGTGGACCATGGCTCCCCGTGACCGCCCGTCACCCCCTGCGCACGAGCGTGGCGTACATCCCAGCGGCTGCCGTCAGCAAACCTGAACCCAACCTGAACAGATACTCAGACGAAACGTTATTTTATTTTACCAGGTAAGGCGCGACTTGAGCACACTTTGCAGCTCTGTTTCAGAAGCGAACTGGCCACGTACGATAGCCTAAAGGAGTGGCTTATCGCGTGGAAATTTATAGCAGCCAGATACTCTAAACCCAACCTGAACCCAACAAAGACTCAGCCACGGGACGCAATGAGCGTGCTGCTGCTGCTGCTGTGTACGCTCGTGGCAGCGTCCGCAGAACAAACAGCCGTGACACGTGGTGTGTCGCTCGCCATCATCACTGTTGCACTTCCCCGCCGTATTTCCAGGCCTGCGCCATTGCCAAGTCGCCGCGTCCACGCGCGTGAGCGCAGACGTCTTGTGTGTTCCGTGTGCGTGTGCGTGCCCGTCCCAATGCATTGCCGATTGTGCAAAAGCACAACCGTAGCTGTGCATGCACTTGTGATTGTGTTCTGAACAAATGCCCTCTTTTGTTGTTTATAACAAGAGACGGAGTGGAGCTCATTTTAACACAAGAGTCCGTCTCTTTTAAGGACTCGAGTTCATTCCGCAAGTCGAGGTGAACATAATGTCCCACTGGTCATCTGTGAAAAAGAGCTTCATAGCTCATAGGATTCCTCTGGCCTGAGTAAAGATTATGATAAAGGAAGGCAAAGCAGGAATGTAGGTGAAGTTGAAGAGTCGTGACTTAAGCGAGGATTTTACTTTTTGATGTTTTTATTGCATTTCAATAAGAGCCCGGTACAGAGCACAGAGCGCCACGCAGGGAGGGGGGCTACAGAAACTCGACGGACCTCAGTCCCGAACTCTGCGGCTCCCGGGATGAGAGACGGGGGTTGGGGATTGGGCTCACCGCCCCACCAAAGTGGTGACGGGGAGCGTGGTACCTCAACAACTTGATGTGGAGGTGAACAAGCAGTGGTGGTGCTGCTGCTGGTCGGTTGGGGGGCCCGATGCAGAACACTGATTATTTATCAACTCCGAGTGGAGGTGTTAGAAGAGATGTGGAGAGTAGATAGAGATATCGTGAGATTATAGTATAGAAAGATGCACACGGAACAGAGTTGTAGACATCAAAGAAGGCGCAAGATGAAAGAGACGCAGACAACAGCAAGGCGAGAGATACATTAACCCTTTTTATGTTAGATGGCTTTTCATATTCTTTGGGTCTTTCGGTGAAGTCACGTGGATAGGTTGAAAGAAAATAACAAAAAACTACGACGTTTCGATCGCAGCACATGCGATCGTCGTTTTTTTCCTCCTGATGACGACCATGATCGAAACGTCGTAGTTTTTGTTATTTTTTTTCAACCTATCTACGTGACTTTACCGAAAGCCCCAAAGAATATGAATTCCTGCAGTCACGATAGCTTTAAGTGAAGATTTAGGTTTTTAATGTTGATTAGGATATGAATTCGAGCTGATAGTGGATGCTGCCTGAGGCCCTCGGGTTTTTGCTTTGATTCAACTTGTGACGAGCGCCACCAGTGAGTTCAAGTAAAACAGAATTCAGTCAGGAGCAGGTCAGCTGTGCTCACGGAGGGTCTGGTGCCGAGCGATGCCCTCACGTAAACACAGCGCTACTGGGCAATGGCACAGCACACACGCGGCGTTGACTTCCAGCGTAGCACTCTGTCGAGACGTCGCCGTTGTGAATGTCAACATGTCACGTGGACATCTTGGCAGCAACTATCCCATGGCAGCATGTTTCGCACCTCCGATTAGCACGGTTGGCTAACGTACGGTGCGGAATAGGTTTAACACGCACACGTGCATGTTTTATAATGCAACACGGGAGTTATTTACACAGGAAGAACGGCCTCGCAGATTCCCAAGGCGCGTGTTATGAGGGTCCCACTTTGGATGTTCTGCGTCATGTTGGAGGAGACTTGGAGTGCCTGGAGGGAACCCCCACTCGTGCCAGGGGGTCACAATGCAACTTGACACAGGTCGCCAACCTCTACTCTGGCTCCTGTCTCCCGCACACAGGCGGTTGCCCCGCTCGTGATGCCAGCCAGCTCGGTTCAGCGCAGGACGATCAGTTGAGTCGTGATGAGAGGGAGACAATTCATGGTGCTGTCAGATTCGCTTATGGGTTGTTGTTTTTTTTGTCAACGGAGCTCTGAATTTTTGACACTAATGAAAAATCACGTGGCATTTGGTACAAAGACGGAGGATCTGAGCAACACTTGGAAACTTTACGAGTAATCTGTGTTCCATGAACGTGCGTGGTCTCGACAGGGCATGACATGTGTTTACGACCAAGAGTACTGCTCCCTCTTTCTGAAGCGAGCGTTGCAAGTGCCTCGCTCACATTCTCATCTCTCTGTCAGCTCTGCGCATCCTTCAATACATTTGCATTGAAAGCACCGATTTGTCACGGTCTGTAAGGCAACCGACTCCTGATTGCCACATTAATGTCATAGATTGGCAGACATTTAGATATCGTATTTGCTGTGACTTTACGTGTGTGTTTAACCCACGGAATGGTGTTTCGAACCGTTTACAGATGCGTGTGTTTTGTTGCGTGCCAATTTATACCGTTTGACCGGGTGGACCGTCAACAAGCTTACATCACTACTGAGGTGTATTGAGGCGTGAGATCGGTTTGGGGAAATAGTGTTGCTCGTTTATTGTTGACGAGAATGTAATGACAAACATGAGTTACGACTCCAAGCGTGTCTCCAACTGAAGTAATGACTGGGTGCTCATATTGACACTTTGTACAGATTGTGCAGTCACTGCAATGCACTGTTATTGACAACTTCTTTGCCACACTGAGATATCTATTTTTTCCAGCGTAAAAACTTGTGCGCGTAATACTCTCTTTATCTGATGCACAAGAGGAATAGGGGATGGCTCGTTTTTTTTGTCCTTTGGAGATGCGTGCGTCGAATGAGATTCAATTTTCTTTCGTGGATCGCAATCGTCGCTATTTTCCTCTTGTTGAGCACTTGCGGTAAATGACGAAATGTAACAATATTTAACCCACATATAAGAATAGGTGTTACCTTGTATGGCAATAAAACAGTTGTGTTAAGATGTTAAAACACCAAACTGAAACCTTTATCAAGGAATCATGTCTGCATTAACCACATGTACTTGTGTTGAACATGCAAACAGAAGACATGCTCTGATAGTAGATGATGATGCGTTGTCTTTGAAACTGATTGGTCCACACCAGTGACGGCTTTCTTGAGAGCCTCGTCTCAAACAGTGGCGTTGAACACAAATCGGCAACACAGGCATTGTAGTCGAGTTTTAATACACTAAACTCTAACTGGGTGCAGCTACATTATTTATACGAATGTGTTCTTGCGTTGTGTTGATTCTAGGTTCCTGTACAGCTGTGCAAACATATTTGTGTAATGATTACTAATGACGTGCCATCAAGTCAAAGATAAAATCCATCCACAACGCTTCTGGTGTTTTGGAAGAACGCAGTGGATTATACATGTATTGACTTTAAATTATATAATGCTGATGTGTCCTCACGAAATATATTTTTACTAAAATACCTCTTATTGACTGAACAAAACCAGCTTCGTTCACTTTGAGTATGTAATAACAAACCGTGATTTAACTTTGTATTCAATAAACCGAGCATGATTACTTGTCTGTGATGCCTGTTAGGTTGTGTGTCGAATTAGTAAGGCTGTACGTGTAGACTTCAATGTATTCCCTGAATAAATGGAAGTCTTTGAGGTCGTTGCAGTGGTGTGATGGGTTAGCGCACTGGACAATGAAGCGGTTTTCATAAACCACATCCCGTCGTCTCTGTCCACCCATCAGTGTCAAGTGAAAGGATATCCCACACAGAGTCGCTGCTTAATCACGTTGCGTGTGGCGGGGTAGAGTGTGGTGGGATAAGGTGTGGTGGGGTACACTGGTGGGGTAAAGTGTGGTGGGGTACAGCGTGGTGGGGTACAGCGTGGGTGGGGTAAAGCGTGGGTGGGGTAAAGTGTGGTGGGGTACAGCGTGGTGGGGTACAGCGTGGGTGGGGTGGAGTGTGGGCGGGGTGGAGTGTGGGCGGGGTGGAGTGTGGGCGGGGTGGAGTGTGGGTAGTCGCCTCTCCAGGGCTCCCTCGAGTGGCAGCGCTTCCACCGGCAGCGCTGCGAGCGAGACGTTTCGTAGCTGCGCCTGATTCTGGCACTCGGCGTTCCGTGTCAGCAACTTCCAGTGCCAGTCGCAAACCAGCGGCGTCACGAGCGAGGGACAGGGGGGTGCCTCGCCACCACCACCACCCAGCCCCGGTGGCCACAGCTACGAGCTGGGGCCCCCTTGACAACCACCACGAGGTTTGTGTCCAGTCGCAGTGTTGGGCTACCCACTGGGCCGGCTGCCGCACCCCCAGAGCTGATTTTGATGTCGCCAATCGTTTTGTTCCTGAGGCTGCATCGCCCCCTTGTGGACACCGATTGCGACAAAGTGGATGCCTCGAAGCTGATTGGGAATGTCCATGATGGGCTTTTTTGGGGTTGAATCACGTAAATAAATGTGTCGTTAAACCCGCCACCACCCGACACAGCCAACTAGTAAGGGTTGTCACGTAAACAGAACGTGCCAATTCGTCACTAGTACAGCACAAGTGTATAGTGTATTGTGTAGTGTAGTGTGTAGTGTATAGTATATTATACTAGTACAGCAGCACCGATGTATTGGAGAGCCAAGCCACAACATTTACCATCTGAGTACGACGTTTCGCCAGTAATTACAACTGGCTTCATCAGGCGACAGCCAGATTTGTGTAAAAATCCTCCTGTATCGTTCCTTAAGTAGAGGCGTAGATGTGGTGACATCACTTGTGAGACCTTCTTGAGCAAAGTGGGGGTGGGGGGGTAATGAAAGCAGGAAAACATTTGACTGAATGTGTCGGTCCACTGGCCGGATGAGCGCCTCCCCGTGCTGCGCGCGTCGTGGGGGTTGTCGCGCCATACTTCACCAATCTGGGGGGTGCGCGGTGACGACGGTGGCTGACGGAGACGTGGGGGCATTGACACTGGACACTGACGTGGGGGCATTGACACTGACGGAGACGTGGGGGCATTGCCACTGACGGAGACGTGGGGGCATTGCCACTGACGGAGACGTGGGGGCATTGCCACTGACGGAGACGTGGGGGCATTGCCACTGACGGAGACGTGGGGCATTGACACTGACGGAGACGTGGGGCATTGACACTGGACACTGACGTGGATTTCGCTTCCCCGGTATCGAACAGCAGGTGCGTGTGTGCGTGCGTGTGTTGTTCCTGTCATCTGCCTGCTCACACCGCTGCTGGCATCTCACCACAATGACGACTCTGCTCGCACGAAGGTGGATTAGGGGCCGTCCATAAATGACGTCACGCGATTTTGGACGATTTTTGACCCCCCCTCCCTCGTCACACGGCGTCATAAAAAGTCAGACCCCCCTCAAATATGACGTCACAAAGCTCTGCCCCCCCCTCCCCCAATATAAAACATGCTTCAATCGCTTTAAACTATTGTCATTGTAGTGCGTATTTACATCTACAGAACGTGAAGAACCAGTGGCATCTACATCTGTAGAACGTGAAGAACCAGTGGCATCTACATCTGTAGAACGTGAAGAACCAGTGGCATCTACATCTGTAGAACGTAAAGAACCAGTGGCATCTACATCGACAGGAGATTATACGACTTTTAAAACCATTCTCCGTGTTTAGTGTACATGCCGTACAACGTTTGGAATTGACACGATTAAAGTTGGACTTACGAACAGACCACTGGAACCTAACTCATTCGTAAGTAGAGGAGTGCCTGTATTGGTTCTGGTAATTATAAACTCAGAATGGACAAAGCGTGTGGGTCCCTCACAGTGACAGGCCCTTGGGTTGCTAAGCTACAGCCATCAGCTCTGTAATCCGAGATGCGGGGACCTATTGGGGGAATCACTGCCCTTAGCCAATATACCTTTGAGTGGCAACGATATTGCAACTTTGAGTTAACCTTACCATCTTTCTTTCATTTCATTGACAATGATTGTACATGTCAGCTCTTTGTCAAGCTGCATCTGCGTGAAGGTCTCCTGACGCCATATCAGTAAGAGGGGTTGTTTTACCGCGGTGCACCCACACGCTGCTTCATGCACGTTCGTGAATGTTTGTGAGTTGGGAGTGAGAGAGGCCGAGAATGGTTTAGAGCTCAGAGGTGGCCGGGTGGTTCAGAGGTCAGAGCGCTGAGCTGTATGTATGTGTGTTGAACTTCTTTCGCACCGTATGTAGCCAACCGTGCTCAATCAGAGGAGGTGGCACGGTGGATAAACTGAATTGGAATCCGGGCAGACGCCTGTAATTAAACTGGGGTCTCAAGTGGAGTGGATTGATGATCTCAGCCCGATCACCTCTGTCTGCATAAACAAAATCACTAAAGGTTGGGTTTTCACCTTGGCTAAATTTCAATTCTAAGAAATAAAAAAATGTATAAAAGGCAACTTAAGAGGGTTTTTTCCAAGGTTCTGTGAAAAGCTCTTGCTGACATCCTCGTTGCCACTGCTCTGTGAGATTTGTGCGAAGGTGATTTGTCCCACGAAGTGGCACAGAGAGCACAAAAATAGTGATATATTTTAAAAGTATCTACAGCAGTACCAGAGTCAATAGTGGCCTCCACGCAAGTGCATACGATGGAACGCTGCGGTCATACGCTTAAGTACAACGAACACATCCTCAAATCTAATTTTTTATTGATAATGTTTTAAAAAAAAATACACTTGCAAATTACAAAACAATCACGTTGCGCTCATTTCGTCAGTGTAGTAATGAGGGCGGTGTGCACTTTATTTTTCTTCGGACACGTGGTGGTGCTGCTGCTGCTGCTGCCGCCGCTTGCGGCGACTCTGGCACGGAGGGCGACGTCGCTAGGCCACAGCGTTGCACACCTTGTCCATGGCCCGCAGCATGCTGCAGAGGGGCAGACAAGAACGACACGTTCATTCTCCTCGACTTCTGTGCCCCCCCCCCCCATGAAACACACCGAGTCATACTTTACAAACCACCACCCCGCTGCCAACTATGTTCACATCTTCATCAAAACATTAAGGTCCATTAAACGCCAAGTACTGTGGGAGTTGAAATGGAATCAGAGAAAATATGGCAGATTAAGGACGTCATTCTAACCGTGATAGAACAGTAAGGTTGGCTTGGGCAGGATGTGATTAAATGCGTGTTAAAATTGTAAGTAAAATTATTACTTAAACCAACAATGATTCTGGTTATGGGGTGGAAAATGAAGCAGTCATTTTTAAAATGTTAATTAAAGTTGTGACACTTTCTGGGGGGCTCGTCCGCGATATGAAATGTCAGAGCCTGAATTAATATTTGAAAAGTGGTCGGATTGGAAGCAACCGAGAGTATGTCTGCTGAGGAGATGGAGAAATGACGTCAGCTCGCATGCAGCCGCTATGTGGAATGTCACATTGCAGGTTCATGAAATATGATGATGATGATGGCTCGGGGGAAGACTCCATCCAGCAGTGGATTATTAAAGGCTGATAATGATGTGAACCCAAAGGTGTGAATGAGTAAATTTTGCCCTTCGCATTCCCTCTCATCTCGAACCTGCTGTGAAAGACTGGGAGAATGGTTGCAGCAACACCACTCATGGTGTGGAGATGATTTCTTTAAAACGATGAATCCTACCGCGTAAGTGTTTGTGGTTGTGCTGTACAGTTGTCCGTGGCGTTCTCGACTAGTAACGCGCGTTGTTCGTCACAATGTCAGACGTTTCGCTCCGCGTGCTGGGAGCTTCTTCATGGAACTGAACCGCAACCGAGCAGCTCAATGAAGGGAGAAAGTGAGCTACTCATTCCACTTCCTCAATTAGCACATGGAGCGAAACGTCGGCCATCGAACTCCATGCGGTGTGACGTGCGAGCACTGCAGAGGGCTGTGCGATAGCCTCATGGAGTCCAGTGGCAGATCCACGGGCCGTGGCGGGGGGGAGCAACTGGGGCAGTCGTCCCACCCACGCACCCCTTGAGACCCAAACAAATGACATTGCAGTGATGTTTACCAGGAACAGAAACGCACTACGTCCATATATAATGCGTGCCCCTATTTAAAACGCCTTACATTTCAGGACAGCCCTCCACCCCTTCGTTTGGGAAATGTCCAGATCCACCACCTCTGTTGGAGTCTCACGCATGGATCACGCTGGAGTCTCGTGCACGTACAGGCAGACTGCCTCTTTACTTGATACAGCAATTGTGCTGTGACGGTTCCACCTGAAGACGGAAGCTTGTGTTGCCTCCGAAACGTCGTGATTTATTATTTTATTTCAATAATTTATAATATTTTATTATTTATTTGTATTATTTACTTTTTTACCTACGTGACTTTACCGAAAAAACCTAAGTGTATGAATTCTTGCAGTCACGAAAGCTGCAAATCTAGACTGGGTAACCCTTCGGCCAAACATCGAACGCTGATTTCCTCTTCACGCGGATCCGTGATTTGCCCCCTTCACTCACCTGGCGAGGGGGATGCGCTCTTCGCACATGCCCAGCAAGGTGTAGACGTAGCGCAGGGCGTGCTCGTACTGCGCGCCACAAGGAGGGGTTTCATCGCAGGCGCTGTTAATCTCAAGCGACTTCGCATCGCGCACGGGAAGTAGATCAACAAGTCAACGTCGCTGTGCTGCAGCGCTACAAATGAATCGCAAAGCTGCAGCAATCCCTTGCCAACCAAGTTTAGCCACATCCGCCGTATTTATGTATCCACGGCTGTCCCTCGGCATACCACTTTGCTAACCGCGTGGGTATGGAGTTTTGTGTCTCCTAGGGTTGATACATTTTGAGTTGCACTGTGAATTGTTTGACATGGTGTCCGACGTTTCACTCCGCTCGCCGTGGGAAACAAACATCGCGTCGGAGGGAAATAACCATCGCAGCGGCCTCCCGCCATGCTCTGCATCGTTTGCCTTTCTGACCCGCCCCGACTGCCACCTGTGAGTGAGAGAGAGCTTCACGGCTCACGGGACGTCTCCGTACCAGCGGCGTGTTCCAGTTGAAGCAGCGCGTCTTGAAGTGGCGCGTGGCGGCGCGGTAGCACGCGTGCTGCGTGAGACGCGGCCGCGGGGAGCCGCTGAGCACGGCGCTCGCCTGCTCCGCCGTGGCGGTCGACAGCTCCACGATGAGCTCCACCGACTCGCGGATCAGACGCCTCGCCTGCACAACGACGGACGTCAGCTGCTCCCCCTCCCCCACCACCACCAACCACCACCACCCCGCTCCGGTCGCTCACCCACCACTCAACACACACTCATCTCACACTTTCCTCCCCTTACCAATGTAGGCGCATTGGTCGGCGAGTAGGTCCGTATGCAAGTGAGTGGGTAGGCGTTCAGGGGACACAGCTGGAGCGCGCGTGCGTGTGTGTGTGTGCACGTGTGTGTGTGTGTGCACGTGTGTGTGTGCACGTGTGTGTGTGTGCACGTGTGTATGTGCACGTGTGTGTGCGCGTGATGTGTGTGCACGTGTGTGTGTGCACGTGCGTGTGTGTGCCGTGTGCGTGTGCGCGCGTGCGTGTGCGACCGGACCTGCATCTGCGCGTCGATCTCTTGCAGCAGCCGCGTCTGCTGCGCGTCGCCGTCGGCGTGCTGCTGCAGCTGCTGCAGCCTGCGCGAGAGCGTGGCGAGCACCACGTCGGGGCTGGCCACGGCGTCGCGAGGCGGCCACGTGCCGCCCGCCGCCGCCGGGGGCAGCGCACGCGGCGAGCGCTGCTGCTTCTGTCCCTGGAACTCGATGAGCATCAGCTTGGAGATGGACTGTGACGTCGGGGTCACGTGGGGGGTGAGGGGCGGGGCGATAGACAAAGAAGCACGTGTCGCTACTTGGGGGTTGCCGTCGTTGTTTTTTTCGCGCTTGCGCATCGGCATGGAAATCTTTGCGCGGAAACAGCGACGATTGTCGGATTGCGGCTGCCTGTAACGGGTTGGATTCTTCTTTCTCGTCTCGTGGCGTGCTGTGTTTGTGTCTGTTGACCCAATTTCATCCCGATTTTGCTTTCAGCCGCGTCAAAGTGATGAAATGAAGAGTCCACCGACAACTCTCGCCGATAGGCTTGCACAAAGTCGACAGTTTCAACAACAGGATTTTGGCATTTTGCACGCAATCAAACATTCCATTACAACTTTCCCACCAACAGCATCGGCGCTCTCGCGGATTTCGATGCAAGTCTAAATTGAAAACGAATTTCTTTAGAACTTATTTTTTGCTTTTAGTTTGTCCTTCCCCCGCACCTGCGATGGGCACGGTTGGCTACGTACGGTACAAATCTGGACTCTTCCCTGGTCTTACTTATCGGGGGAGGCAACTCGGCGCCGTACCTTGTCACCGAACTCCATGACGTGGCTGGTGTTGGTGTTCTTCTTCACGACCTCGTACTGCTCGTTCAGATTCACTTTGGTCAGGTCCGCCTGCAAGGCACCATCGTCATCGTTAATCACCACCATCATTGTATCATCAGTATATTATATTTTTCTTTAAAAAAATTGCAGATATTGTTTTCGTGGCATTAAAGTTTTCCCTTTTTTATTTAGCAGCCAGTGACCCTTCAAAATGAACTTGTTTTAGTGGGTTCGCATATTGTTTCAAATTAGTCTAATATCACCATCAACACAACAATAGCAATACGTACACGGCAGTGAACGTATGTATGGGGGTATTGTACGTATATACTCCAATACCTCGAGGGTTTTGGCAATCACGTGAGTTTTCAGGAACCTAACCCCCGCGAATGGCAAGGGAATGCTGTCTGTTGAACTTTTTGCGCACCTCCGATGAGCCAACCGCGCCAATCGGAGGTGCGGGGGTCGGTTAGCGAGCTGCGTAATAAAACCCGGCGACCCGAGTTCGTTTCTGTGTACCGGTCCTGGGGATCCCCTAAGTCGACTAAGCCTCAAATGAGTACCTGGTGTGGTCGTAAACATCGCCACTAGGGAGACAAAGGCGGTCGGACGTGGTGCTGGCCACCCACTCCCTCGTGTGCCGTGCTTGCCTTCATAGGTGCTACTCGCTAACAGCACTTTACCCTGCAGCCTGTCAAGGCTACAACGGGGAAGTGGGTGGTGAGTGGGATGAGTGGGTGGTGAGTGGGGTGAGTGGCTGGTGAGCGGGGTGAGTGGGTGGTGAGTGGGTGGTGAGTGGGATGAGTGGGTGGTGAGTGGGATGAGTGAATAGTTAGTGGGATGAGTGGGTGGTGAGTGGATGGTGAGTGGGATGAGTGGGTGGTGAGTGGGGTGAGTGGGTGGTGAGTGGGTGGTGAGTGGGATGAGTGGGTGGTGAGTGGGATGAGTGAATAGTTAGTGGGATGAGTGGGTGGTGAGTGGATGGTGAGTGGGATGAGTGGGTGGTGAGCGGGGTGAGTGGGTGGTGAGCGAGATGAGTGGGTGGTGAGTGGGGTGAGTGGGTGGTGAGTGGGATTAGTGGGTGGTGAGTGAGATGAGTAGGTGGTGAGTGAGATGAGTGGGTGGTGAGCGAGATGAGTGGGTGGTGAGCGGGGTGAGTGGGTGGTGAGCGGGGTGAGTTGGTGGTGAGCGAGATGAGTGGGTGGTGAGCGAGATGAGTGGGTGGTGAGCGGGGTGAGTGGGTGGTGAGCGGGGTGAGTGGGTGGTGAGCGGGAACCTGGTCACTGTGCTCCATCCAGTTGACGCTGTACACGTCTCCCAGGTAGGTCTGCCTCTCGTCGTCGTAGTAGCAGGCGTACGACGACTCCTCGCTATTGGCAGCGGTCGTGGCGTAGACTGCGGTGGGACGTGGGTGAGAACATTTGTACCGTTTCGTTTCCTAATTTAGTTTCATTTTGCCAGGTAAGGCACCACTCAGCTGTACAGCCCCTTTTTTCAGAAGCGGCCTGGCCATCACAAATGAAAGCTCAACCAAGTGGCTTCTCGTCACGTGGAAATTTGTCGCAGCCAAATATTCTAAACGCGCGTTCATTCTAAATGTGGAGGGGGAAAAACCGGAGGAGCCGGGAGAAGAATCCACGTGACCACGGGGAGAGAGACACGCAAACTCCAAGTGTACAGCAGGCGTCAGGGTCGATCGCCCGACCTCCTGCATACCAGGCGAGGTAGTTAACATCTCCTAGTCACCGTCATCTGCCATCACAGCCAAATTCGATTTGTAACTGCAACACAGTGAATAACCAACAATCCCTTCGCTCGTGATAATGAACGAGGATATCGGTGCCTCTGAGAATCTGTGGGTTTCTCTGCGGGTCTGTGTGCCTCAGTATACGGCCTCTCTGCGTCTCCGCACGCCTGCAGTTTGCGCCGGCCCATGAGAGGGCCCCACGCGCCTGTAGATGAAGGGATTCGGCGATCCCACGAGGGATTTATCTCCGGGCTTCAATCGTCCATTGGGCAGCGCTGTGTCTCTGGCTCTCTCCGTGTGAGGGTATCCACGCGAGCTTATACTCAGTTGCCTTTGACAAACGCCGAATAATAGTTTCAACGCGCTCACTCCCGTGGCGAGAGAACGACTCAGAGGTGCGAGGAACCAAACGAGCGGGAAGGCAGCGACACGGTGAGACGGAAGCACCCTGGGAAAGCCCAGGCGTGCGAGGGGGAAACGCTCTATATCCGAGTGTTCTTCATTGCACTGGCGGCCCCCGACAATGCACAAAGAGTGACAACACCCCCCGTCATCATCGTCATCATCGTGCTGCTGTCAACCCCACAATGGTTCCAAATAGTGTAGCGGCCCTCACGCTGGTGATGTCTAATCGGCGACAGTGGCTGCCCCGCTGAAAATGAGTGAAGACCACTGCCCTATCCCATTCAGACGGAACCGGGGGAGGTCGGCGTGTTTGTTCTACCGCGTTCTCCTGGTGGGCCAGGGTACGACACCTCCTCGATGCGCACGGGACGAGAATTTTTCAACGATTGTGAACGAGGGGGAGGTGTTCGTGGCGGTCACCATTGATGTTAGCGGGGAGGTTCTCCATCATGGATCCGGACTCGCACGCCTCGATGTAAATCACCATCTGCAGCAGGGGACACGTCGGCCTCGTCACGACACCGAGCAGAGCCTCACGCCCCCGCGTGACTTCCCACAGCCGTGCTGTGCTCGCAGTCTGATGCGTTTGTTTCTAGGTTCAAGCAGCTACCAGACACGCAGACATTCAGTTCCCGAAGAAGCTGCCAGCACGCGGGGCGAAACGTCGGACAACGTGCCGAACAACGCGCAGTGCGACCAGATAACGCGCCAAATACTCCCGTTGACAGTTTAAATGAATGCAGCGATAATGAGTTTAGATAAATGTAATCATTCAAAATGTCTTATTATAATCTGTATCTTCTATATGTTATGATAGCCCCTTCTACAGAAGGGTCATCGCCTATTATGTATTTCCCATTTTAAGGTCGCAAAATACGTTAAACGTAGAGTTGTAAAACACAGTTGTGTGCAAGGCTCACCTTGGAGTACATCTTGTTGTCGTACATGTACTGGATCGTCTTGTTCAGGTCGTCCACACTCAGCTGATGGAGACGGTGGGGAGAATCGCCGTTAGGAACTATCTGAGCGGCCGTGCATCACCAACATCACGGCGGGACACACGCAACATCACGGCGGGACGCCACACGCAACAGTCGCTCGGCTCGCGGAATGGGTTCGCTGTCGTGTTCATCATGAATGGAAGCACGACCCTGAGAACCAGCGAGTGTCAGCCAGGCGAGCAGGTGGACATGTGGGCAGGTGGACATGTGAGAGATTCGGAGCATGGAGGACAGGATGGGACAGAGTAAGAGATGATCTACCAGTAGCTTCTAACCATCGACACTCAGCCATCAAGGGGCATCCGAGCTGATGACTCCATACAAACGCAACGTGCGTGACAGGACAGAGTCGCCGCCGCCGTGAAGCGGCGTGCAACCATTCGACGCGCTCTTCATCGATGAGCCGCTACCTCGTCGCTGGGGAAGGCGATGATTCCCGGAGCTCCGTGGTCGGTGAAATACACGAACACGTGGTCGTTGGGGCCACTGCGGGCGACATGAAAAAAAAATTAATGAGGATTCACAATTTGTATATACAACGAATGTGTCCTGTGTCCGTGTGGGGAGCGGTGGTGCAGCGGTTAGCGCGCACCGTGATACGAACCCTGCGACCCGAGTTCGATTCCCGTTCACGGTCACCACGAACACCAGTGACGATTATCTTAACCGGTCCAGGGCCTCCCCTATGTCAACTCAGCCTCAAATGAGTACCGGGTGCAGTGTGTAAGCATCGCCACTATGGAGACGAAGGCAGCCGGGAGTGGTGCTGCCCACCCACCCCCTGGCGTGCCGTGCCGGCCTTAATCGTTGCTCACTAACAGCACTTGCCCAAAGGTCTGTTAAGGCTATACGGGGGAGATTTGTCTTTGTGTCTAAGTCAAAATGTGTGTGCGTGTCTGCAGAAAACGAAGACATCTCAACGCATCGTCCATCACGTGAAGAGCGGGCGCTGTGCACTCGCCTCTTGAGCACCTTGCCAGAGCCCTTGCCCTGCACACCCGCCTCGTCCCCTTTCAGCACCGACAGGAACACCTGGGGAGTGACGTTCTGCGCGAGCGCAACGCGGCCAAGCCAGGGTAAGGAACAGCAGCAGTGCTCAGCGGCCAGGCAGGGTTGGTGGATTTCAACAGAACTCGTTCAGAAACAACGATTTTTGAAATTGGTCAAACAGCCCATGAGGCAGGACTGTCCTGAAACATTGTTCTGTACCGATACATGTTTTTTCGTTTCCACAATTTCATGCCGGTTGTGCTATGGGCATCCCGCCACCAGACGAACACAGTGCAGTGCAGCCAGCCCTTGGCGCCGGAGAGCGGCTCACGGACGTGGATATCACAGAGCTACCACTGATCACCTTCAAGTGACCTTTGGTCCACACAGAGTAGAAGGCGGCGCTCCTTACTTGCTCGGCAAATTGTTGCTAATGTAACATTTATTTGTGGAGTGATGGTGCTGTGGTTAGCACACCGCGCTGCGAACCCGGCGATCTGAGTTCGATTCCTAGCCATGGCTGATGTTGGTGGCGAGTGATATCTGAAGCGGTCCTGGGCTTCCCCCCTTCACCCACCGGCACTGACCAGCGTGGAGAAGTATGGTCAACAGCACTGAGGATGACCCTGGGAAGTGGATATCTCAAGAGCTACTTCTCAGATCACCTTCAAGTGACCTCTGGCCCACACAAAGTAGAGGCAGCACTTTCTCCACCCACTCTGCATATGAGAGCAATGGTTACTTCCTGTGCCTGCCCTTGAAATGTTGTTCCAAAGTGATAATAAATGGTCCACTTCTCAGAGGAGAGGCAATGTTGCCTGCAGAGGCTGTGTTGTTATTTATTACCTGTGCCAGTCGTGACAGTCATTGATGGAACGCGCTGCAGCAGCGGGAGGTTAGGCGCTCGCCGTAGGCAGAATTGACCTTAAATTTTAATGTGGCGATCTCTGTTTAATAAGCGAACAAGGCCAAGCGAGGCCAGGCGAGTAAGAGTTTATAAATATCTTTCGCGCGCGGCTGCTCTGTGTGGGACATTGGGGCAGTACTCTACTGAACATTTGCTTTAATTGTTTTTGTTATTTAATGTATGTTTATTTATATATGTGTATAAAATCCAGTTAAACCCAAATGTTGAGGTAAAACACGATCAAAAACAAGTGGCTAATTTAAGTCATTTTCTCAGGCTTGGCATTTAAAATCAATTCGAATCAAATCAAAATATCGGGTGCTCGGTCTCATTGTCTCCAGCGAGCGAGACATTTGGGAATCTCCCAACGGGCGGTTCTAACCCCTCACGTGAGACGAGCGGGACGCAAGCTTATCCCAGCCCTGGTCAACAACAAGACACCATTCCAAGGCAACGATTTACATAGGAACTGTTACTACGCTTGTTTACCCGGGAGATCCTCACCGAGTCTCATGACACTTTTGCAGGAGGGTCCTGCCAAAGTTTTCTCAGTAGGGGGCAACGATTTTGCCGTGCAGATTGCAATCGGGTGATTTGCGTGTCATTTTTCAAATTTGGCAAAATGTGCACCATGTAAGGCATACGGCACAGCGACGCTGTTGAGGGCACAATAGCTGAGAGGCGATAACGTTTCTCGAGCGAGACTAAGAGCGAGGCTAAGAGCGAGGGCACAAACTTGGGGAAAGAGATGACGGGGGGAGGGAATCCCAAAGTAGAGCAGTGCGAAGAAAGAGCAATTTGAGAAGTTGTTTTGACCTTGAGTGTGGTGGCCGACAACACAATGTGGATAACCAGACGGTCCAGTCTGTGTTGTGTGGGCCTTGACAATAGATAACTAACAGCGCTTTCTATAACAAATTATAGCATGGACAGCCAGAGGTATATACAGAACAAAAGCACTCACTTCTCCAATGTAGTCCTTGGGAACTCCACTGTAAACATCAGGCCCCTTGGGCTTATTGATGATGATGCCCTTGGTTGGATTTCTGTGGAGAGGGTGGGGTGGGTAGAATATGGTGGAGGGTACGTGGGTTAGCGACAGAAAGGGTAGGAGACATGAAAGGGCAAGGTGTGAGTGGGTGGTGGAGCTGGGGTTGTGAAGGTGATGGCAGCAGCAGTTGTAGCCCTGGTGTCAATCGGGGTTGATGAGTGTTGGCGACAATGAGATTCGGTGTCCGCGAGTGGCTGTTGAGTCAGCGCGCGCCGGGGTTGTCACTCACTCGTCGCTGTCCGCGATGTCGTCGTACATCATGACGATGACCCTCTCGTCGGGCACTCCTGCCTTGTGCACGATCTGGTACGCGTGGCACGCGTCCGCCTGGCGCGACACAGAGACAATGGCAGACGGTGAGGGCCTGAGAGCGGCGGCTCAACTCGCAAGCGCGGCGAGTCTGAGCCTGGCACGCGGACGGGCGGCCGGCTGGTAAAGCTGTGGCATGAAGTGCCAATAGTCACCTAGCCACGTCTCTACTATTATTATTATTGTTGCACAAAGTAGGAAGAGGCTCATAATGTACGTGTAAGATCCACTACGTATGATGCAACCAGGCTCGACCCAGAAACCAATCAAACCAGCAAAGATCATCACTTAATGTGGACACTGATGAAGAGGATCGAACAACAGCTCTGAAGGAAGTAAATAAACAGAGAGAAATTTGCGTGCTCGCAAGCGTGCTGGGAGACAGAAGGGAACACGCGCATTGGAGAGCGTACGCAGGTGAAGAGACGAAGTTTCAACGATGAAGAAAAGTGACTGGGCTTGGGCAGGACGCGTGACAGCTAGAAGGGACGACGGCCCATGGGCGAGAACAAGGCTGCCTGGCGGCAGCCAAAGGGAGAGAAAAAAAACTACAAAAAGAGAGTTCCCAAGATGACGTCCACCGTGGAGATGGAGCGACGAGATTGGCTCGTGCGTAGACGCTTGAGTGGATTGTTACGTCACAGGCCGGAGGGGGCCCTGGCACTGGGCTACGTTGCAGAGAGGAGGCTACCTGGTGGCGGTAGTTGTAGTAGCCGTTGGAGCCGGCCACCAGCACGACCCACGTGTCGGCTCCATCCTCTGGCATCTGGAAGGTGAATGCGTGGACACCCGCGCCCAGCAGAGCCACCGCAGCCAGCAGCAGCGTGCACTTCATGTTGCCCTGCGCTCAACACAAACGCCGCGACGCGGAGTCGCTTTCATAACGATTCCAATTGCATCACAGACACTACCCTGGTACGTCCAATGTGTTCACGTGAGAAAACAAAACCACTTTATGAAACTAAAACAGAAAACGTAGGTTTGTACCCACGTCCAATCTGAATCGTACGACCTCCAAATCTGACAAGTTACTTCCTTAGACAACTCATGGGCCAAGGAGAGCCCACCGCTGATGTACGTGCCAGTGAGGTGGACCTGTGCAGTGCGTAGCCTCACCTGTGTCTGTTCTCAAAGGAGCTGGAATGGATTGCCGGCACCTGGCGTATAAATATGAGAGCAAAGCTGCTGACACAATGACGGACCTTGAACTCATGGTGAGGCTGTGGGGGGATAGAAGCGAACTCAAACCACCCACGCGGCTCAAATATTCACTGTGTAACCGACGACAGTAAAGCAACAAGTCAGATGCGCATTGAGGCAGTGATCATTGTATTTTTACAGCCATAAAGCTCTTTTTCACAGATGTCCAGTATAGGGTCAGGTCAGAAGAAGTTGAACATACAGACATTCCTATAGTGGAGAGGAGCCCAACCACATGACAACCACCGTCGACTTACCTTCATAGTGGTACTCAATTTATCGACCCCAGAGACATGATGAGCTTATTCAACGCCTCAACCAGGATTTGAACTTACGACCTTCTCGCTTGCGAGTCTCTCGCTCTGCCGCTGAACCACGGGGCCGCATTCCAAGCGCAGTAAATATCCCTGATGTGATACAGTCTGAGTGGGTCGTGGCAATCCCCTAGTGATTGCTTTTTTTATGTTCTAATGAAGGCAGCTTTATAATGTAGTTGCTTCTTTTGAGTCCAGTGTATTTTGATAATGAAAAACTATCGATGTTTCACGTTGCTGTCCCGTGGGGGAAATGAAATACATCACCGTGGAAGGGGAAACCGCAATTCATCAAAGGCCTCATTTATCCGGGTTTCACTTGCAAAAAAACAATGTCTAAATGTGCTCTCACCTGCTCACGTATTTCATTTGTTCAAAAGATGACGCTAATTATACACAGTGGTATACTTTATAACATTGCTTTCTTTGCTCATTTACATTTTATTGTTACACATCATTCATAGGTAACGTCTAGTTTTTTCCGACTTCGGAGTAAATAACTGATCACAGTTCTGGGCTGATAACAAATGGAATGTCAGAGTATATTGCGCATTTCATTAAGTGCAGCTAAACACACCTCATAAGTGGCTACTCAAGAAGATCCCGTGGCCGTGGTTGCACGAGTCGGCCTTGGAGGCTTTGCGAGGTTTTCATCCAGGAGTGGATTGACCATGGCTGACGAGAAGGTGTTGGTGGGTTTAAGATCCTATGGCACCATTAGCAAAGAGTAGATCTGGAAAATCCAACCCAGACGAATTGCCTGCAAGCGCTTTCCCTTAAACAAATATATATGTAGATATATATATAACGTGGCATCTTGAGAATCCCATTGAGCATTAATAAATGTAAGTGAGCAATGGATTGATGAAGATCTCACCGTTCGGTGTGTGTGTGTGCTCTATCCACAGTTTCTGAACCTGGAAGAAGACATTGACACCATGGCCCCCGTAAAACATCACACACAAACACGACCACGTTCCTCCTGCCTTGATCATTCAGCACTGACCATCGTGGTGAAGTATGGTCATATAACCACCATGACCCCCACACGGCACGGGGAGGGCTTTATTAGCAGTGGATTGATAGAGATCTCAACATTAGACGATATGCGTTTCATTGACATCACAACAGATTCACCCATAATGGTATGTGCCAGGTCACAATTTATTATTTTACTTGTAATACGAATGCGTTTAGTTAGTAATACAGTTTTCTTTGATTATTGAAGGGTTTGTATGTTACTCAATGATGACACAAAGCTAACTATGCCAATATAAAAACTTAACCACAAAATGTTTCAAATATAATTATAATCTGGGCACCATGGTATAAAGTGCAGTCTCCACTCGATCTCTTCTGCAGAAGGGCTTGGGACATCACCAATTATATCTATTTCATTTTAAGGCAGTGTTATTGAAAAAAATACGTGTTGAGTGTTTTGTTCTTGTCGTTGTTGTTTGTGCTGCTATTACACAACTGCCAGCGCAGCAGCAGCAGCATCGCCAGGTAATGAGTGTTAGACACACTGCGCTCTACACCCACGTGCTCCAGCCCACGCGGACGCTCTCAGGACGCACGCGCACCACGTGACCAGCAATGCCCTGCCTGTGTACCTCGGAGGCAGCCAGGGGAGGCTGGCAGGCGGATTCATGGGAACATCCGAGAGGTTGCCACCATTGCGAACCTCGCCGAGGTGGGCATAGAACTGCGGGACCACGGCTCGTTTGTCGTGACCACGTGCGCTCTGGTTTTGTCTCACCTCGTCGAGATTCATCGTCGCGCAAACATCTCGTCCTGAGGTTGAGAACCAGCGGGACATCCTGGTCTCAATTCAAGACTTGACCTGAACTAATGGACAGCACTGGCTACATTCTGGATATATGTTTACATAACAAAAGCTTTAATTGGTTAACATTTATTGCGGCACTTACATCCTGTGCTTCTAAGTATAACACAGTACTATTATTGTAGCTGGGTCATTGCCTACAGTGTCTCGTCCATTAATATTAGTAGAGTAAGATTAGATCCCACATTCTCTGCTTCGGTTCGGGTCTTAAACTCCTTCTACAAACCAAACCCGGACATGTTTCTCAGTCAACACGAGGCCGATCACAACTCAGTCCGCCCACGTCTATGAAAACTGCAGTTTACTGCATTGAAGTTCAACACCGTGCAGTTAACAGATCTCGATGCAAATCAATTCCTGCCACCGAACACAGATGCCAGATTGTCTGCATCACACTCAGACAGGTGACACCCCTGGCCTTGTGCACCGCTGGCCTCCTTGTCACTCAAGTCCCACGGAAGCACGTGATCGGGCACGTGCCCTGCCATGACTTCGGTCCAAAGTGCATCTAAGGTCACGCGCGTGACCAGAGGCACGGATATCACCAAGACGCGTTCGTCGACACACATTTATATTTAATTACCAAATCGCCATAGGCTGTGGGCATCAGTGGGCAGTGCAGCAAAATTCACAGCTGTACTGTACTTCTATGCTGCCAGGTTCCTCCCACCCTGATCAATCAGCACTGATCATCGTGGTGAAATATATGGTTATATAACGACCATGACCCATACGGCATGGGGAGGGCTTCATCCAGCAGTGGATTGGCAGAGGGCTCAATATTAACTTACATGTGGTTCACATATCATGACAACAGGTCCACCCATAATGCAATGTGCCGGTAACATCTCATAATTGTACTTATAATACAAATACGTGTATTGAGTAATACGTTTGATAATTAATTGAAGGGGTTGTTACCTAATAGCTACTAATAGGTAACTATTCATATGCAAATGTAGAACTGTTCTTTAGAAAACGTGTTTCATTTAATTATTATCTCTGCACTATGGGGTAAGTGCAGTCTCCAACTCTTATCTACTCGATCTGTCTGGCTTCTCTGTCATGCAGAAGGCCCATTGCCCGGAACATCAGCAAATATATATTCGTATCATTTTCGAGGAGTGTTATTGACAAACGTTTTGAGCGTTTTATTTGTGCACGACTGCAAACGCAGCAGCATCACCAGCTCATTCGCGTGTATAACGGTTGTGTTTCAAAATGCTGTACTGTATTGATGTTTGCGACTGCAGTGTGCGCGTGTCTATATATCTACTGTCAGAGGTCATCGATCCGCTGCTTCAGTCTGAAAGATTGAAGCAGCAGGCACTCTCACACCAGGGATCTGCAACCAAAACAATGAGACGTTTTATTTTTCGAATTCGGGAAAACAATTCAATATTCCAATAGCCACAGTGCCACGTGAACACGAGGCGATGGTCCTGAAAACACAACGTCGCCAAGCGGTCCTCAAAGAGCCACCGCATCCGCAGGTCTGCTGACCTCTGCCCATGGCGAACTGCACTTCCCATGGTCAGCAGTCGGCAAACACAAAACAACAAGAGTCAATTTGTTTTTCCAATTTCAAGTCACCGCAGGTTGACGACCCCCGTCTCAGACTGCAGCAGCATGCTCAGCTGCCTTTGTGTCAACGCTGCTGATGTGTACACACACACAGAGAGCGCCCCAGGTACTGCTCTACTACATATTCAAGAACGAGTTAACCTGTTCCTACGCAGATTCCCCGATGGTGAGCACTTGGTGACGTTATTTGAGAAGCTGTGGCCATCGTTTAATGTTTTGCTTGGCCCGTGGCCTCAGGGAGCACGTGGTTCGTCTCGTGAAGCCCGCACGAACCCCCCGTAATCCTTTGTACGTTTATTGTTGCATGGGTGAGCCATGAAGAGTGCAACAAAAACAAGAAGCACGCCGCGTCACACCTGGTGTTTCATTAAAGCAGCACGGGATCTTTACAGTCGACAGCCAGTGCGTGATGTGTGCACAAGAATGTCACGTTGACAATTTACTCATGTATGTTGCCAAGCCGTCGAGAGACCTGTCCTCCACTTAATTTCCAGTCCAGCTTTGAGTGGATACGAATTAAATGCGAGCCCAATTATCCCCCCCCCTCTCCCGCCCCTTCACTCAGCCCTGCCACGCCGAACTCGGGATGCTGCTGCTGCTGCTGTTCGCGGATTTTGTGTCCCCCTCCGTTTTGTGATCGGCGCTTTCTACCCAGACCCAGCTCATTTTGAGTTACATGCTTGGTGTTGAAGCCTGTATGTAAAGAAGAAGGCAGGGCAATAACTTGTCTCTTGTTTGGTCGTCTATTGAACGGGAGATATTTGGCTCAAACTCCATCCATCCTGTCCGATCTTGAGCTTTCTTGATTTCTCTACGTGGCCCGGTCTCTCTCCTTCCTTCAAGTGTCATCGTCCTTCTCTGCCTCTTAGCTTCTTTCCGAACATCCTTCCAGATCTTCCCTCGTCAAGCTTCCATCTGTGAGAAGGTGCCGCATCCACATTTTTCTCCTGTTTTGGAGTTTTTCCAATTAGACTTCAGTGGATTTTAGAACTTTGTAACAAAATGTGAGTGGGTATGACTGTAAGGGTCTGCAAATGTCATCCCCGAGTTAATAAGTTAGTCAGAGTGCGTTAGGTTTTACCGTATTTATGAAGCTCCACGTGATTATCGTGGCCAAAACATGGCCCAAAATCCACCCAGCAAAAGACTCCTCTACATGTCGGCACAGTAGAGGACATGTATGACGTCGTTGTTGGCAGTGCCATACCGTGGCACTCTGAAGCACACAGTCAGGACTATTGTTAGTGTTTTTGTGGAGCCTAAGAATTGGTGATCTGTTAGACATCATTTATTTCAGAGACCATCGTGGAGAGAGTTGCCGTCATCGAGTTCGGATGTGATGAAGACGAGCATGAGGGTCTCACCGATCGGGGTATGGAAATGGTGGATCTGGGTTATACCTCAGTTCTGGGTGTACGTCGGACAATCGGTGGCTAAATGTTAACTTCCTCACCTGGTATACAGGAATTCGCAGGTTCGATCCCGACCCTGACGCCTTTATATTTGAGTTTACGTGTTCTCCCCGTGCGTTTCGAGTATTTGGCTGCTATACATTTCCACATGATAAGCCACTTCGTTGAGCGATCATTTGTAGCCAGGTCGCTTGTGAAAAAGAGCTCCATAGCTCAGTAGGCCTTGCCTGGTAAAATAAAAAAAACGTTTTGTTTAAATATAAAATTGGGCAAGATGTTTGGGTTTGGATTGGGCAAATCGTAGACAACTGTGGGGGGGTGGGGTTCAGGGCATTGTACGAGTTGTCGAGGGATATGTTGAACAGGGCGCTTGGGTTTGGTGAGAAGGAAGACAACTGTGTTGGAATAGTAAGATGTGACAGGCAGAACACAACCTCGATATGAATAATGACCACACTTATCTGCACATAAGTATAATATTGAAGCGGCACAATTATTTATATTATCCTTGCTTATCTGTGGAATCGCTGTCCAGAAGTCGTCTCCTGGAAGTGCTAAACCTGTTCGATTATCTGTGCTCATCCAGAACTAGGGATCATTGGAAGCAGTCTCCAGGAAGCTCCACATATATCCGAGCATCCATGATTTGTAACTTATTTGGTGATACTACATTGTCACTGGTGCATAAGCACATATAACAACAAAAACTCAACACGTTCGTCAATAACAATGTGGCCTTGAAATGAAACATGTATATTAGGCGACATTGTGGCAATGACCCTTCTTCAATAGACAGTGACCAGAAAGAGAGAATAGACACGAGTTGTAGACTGCACTTTACACCATGGAGCTTGATGAGAATGCATTTTAACTTACATCGATTTATATAGCGCGTTAGTCTAAGGCGCTTACATTGACATATGAAGAGTTACCCATTAGTAGCACGCGTAAATAGAAAGCTGCGTTGATTAAAGGTGCACCTCTGCAGTTGCCTTCTCATGCCACTGCTGGCAGAAGGGCCTCCATCAGAGAGAGAGAGAGAGCGCTCGAGAGAGCCTCTCTGGAGGGTATTTGGCCTTCTCTTCCACAGTGGTGAAACGTCTGTGAAGATGTAGGATGAGAATGCCCACATTATCCCGCGTGGAGATTAAAACAAAACAATGCCCATTTCTACTCACTTGCCAGGAGACTGAACCAGTGGCTCCTGGAGTGCAAGTCCGCTGTGCTAACATTGCAAAACGGCAGCATACCCTGCACCGTAGTGTACATACGTAGATCAATACACTAATCCGTGTGATGTGTCCTGCTTGAAATAGCTGTGAGCCTATGACATTTAAATGAAGGCCTGGTAGATCGATGAAAACTTCCATTACACAATGCATCCATGATTAGAACGTGAACAAGGATGTATGCAGGACTACGGCGCGTGGCAGCGCCGTGAAAACCCATAACTGTGAATGCAGAAACACCGTGCAGCACCTAAATCGTGATGCCGTGGCAGGGACGCATCACTTGTGCCCATTGGGGCAGGACGCGGTCCGTGTGCAGCACTGGGACTTTCCCGCCATCCTATCTCGCAAGACGACACGGCATGCCGATCGCGTGTGAACACTGCGTACGCATTGCCAGATGGCGGGGGAATTCTGAACACTGCAGACACGCGGCTAAATCGTAACAAGGAGCAGATGAAACAATGGTGCAGGCTTCTTAAATCCATCCTGCCGGTGTCCACCAAGCAGTATAAATTGAGAGCATTAGAGTCAAAAGGCAGGTCACATGATGTGGGCTAAACTGTGGGCACTCCCAGCTCGTCCGAGATGCCAGGCCGGTGTGAAAGTGGAGACCGAGAAACCCTCTCGATGGGCTTCTCCTCAGAGCTCCCTCGAGTGGGCAGACTTTCGCCAGCATTGACGTGAGCAATCAATTTGCAGGGATGCGGCTTACCCTTGTGTGTGTGTGTATCTATATGCTGTATACATTATATACAGCTTCTGTGGGCAAGTGGCCACGTGTCCCTCTCTGCCTGGGATGGGATGCGGGTTATTTAAATATCAGCAGTGTGGGATGAACGGCTTCGGCCACACGACGCCTCTTCTAATGGGGATGAGGCGTCCTGCCGGTTGACCTTTCAATTCTTGAAATGCACGCGGAGAGAAGCGCTGCTGGGCAGTCGTAGCAGCAGCAGCATCACATCAATCATCCCAGCCCGGTGTCTCCTTTTTCTGCAGCAAATGCAGCATTACTGTGGAAGAAAACACGTGTCTCGGTTTCGCTATCACGCACACACACACACAGGTCTCCTATTCAGCACTTGCCGTTCATCACCATCAGCCATGATCAATCCACTGCTGGACTAGGATCTCCCCAAGGCGCTGCTTTCTCTCAAAGTTTGGGGATGTCACAAAGACAAAGATCGTCCGTATGTCCTTAACAGACTGTTGGGACAAGTGCTGTTAGCGAGCACCTATTAAAGGCCGGCACGGCACACACGAGGGGGTGGGTGGCTAAAATCAAGCCCGACCGTCTTTGTCTCCCAGCGCACCAGGTACTTACTTGAGGCTGAGTCGGCCTAGGGGAGGGCCACGACCGGTTCAGATACTCGTCACTGGTCTTGTCCGTGAGCGGTAATCGAACTCAGGTCGCCAGGTTCATAGCGCAGCACCATAACCACTACACTACCGCTCCCCACAATGTGACCATCCACCTAGCACCGAAACACGAGCAGATTTCATCGCTCCATCTCCCCAGTGGAGGTCCTCAGACATGTCAATTGTGATGGAGTGACTGCCATTCTGTCACTTCTGTTAGCAAGTAGTTAATACATCTGGAAAGACTTGGCATGGCACATGAAGTGATCATGTGGCCAGAACTTCTGACGATGCTCTCTCTCACCTGTAGCTCTACATTGTGCTTATTAACCCAAAGGCCCAGATCAGGTTTAGATGCCACTTTTACATGGGCAGGAATCAAACACAGATATCCTGTAGTGTAGCATGATTTGATAACCGCTACACTGTCACGCCCGCCTCCATCACAATTATTTATCACTTGCATTCATCATAATCAAGTCACCAAAACGATAAAAGCCTACACTTTAACACTTAAAATAGAAACTAAGCGGTGTTCAAAAAAATGATTTTAATGAAATAAATCCGAAATATGGCAGGTTGTACAAATATCAATCTATCAAAAAAAAATCAAATAATCAGGTATACACTGGGATTGTTTCTCGACAAAGATCCCACACTATTACCTTCATAAACTGTTGTGCACGTGCTGTTAGGAAGCGCCGCTGAATGACAACACAACACGCACAAGGGTTGGTGTGGCCGGCCCCACGACTGGGCCAGATTTTGTCCCAGCAGCGCTGATGTCGACTTACACACGGCACCAGGTACTCATTTACTTTGGGCTGAGTCGACCTAAGGGAGGGAGGAGCAGTTCAACATTTTCTCCCGATTGGGAATCTAACGCGACAACCACATAATAACACTATGAGACCTCCTTTTTTGCGTCATCTGGTCCAACACCAATGGAGACTAGGCTCTAAGAAAGCTGTCTCGGTTGTGGACCAATCAACTTTCAGGACAGTGCATATCAGTATCATTATCAAAGTTGTTTCTTTTTGTTTGCATTTTGACTGCTTGTGTTGTGGTTATTGCAAACATGATGCCTTGTATAAATGTGTCAGTTTTTGTACCAGTTGAAAGGGTAAAAACCTATCACTATAACCACATAATAACCCTGGCGTGCACTCCACAGATTGTGGTAACAAGACGCTCACCCACATGTCACCGTGTGTCTCTAAAGTTCAAGGTCAAAGATCCTGACACAGCTTCTAGGCTCGGAGTGCATCTCACCCGGGCCAGCCCCGTCAGCCCGTGGAGACCCATGTATGTGTGTGACAACCCACGCATGAATCATCCAGCTCATCCAGACGACCACGACAACCCCCAGAGGGATGTGTTCGACCAGGAGGTTCTCAGCACACCGCCCTGGACGTTACAAGACCACTACGCATGCGAAAGGCGACATCAATGTCGGGATGTCTGCTCGCCTGGCTATTACTGGACTGTGTCCATGCATCTTGGATGTCCCGAATGTTTTATGCTGGGTTCAGCATCGATTGAAAACACTGTACGGTTTGTGTAAAGAATGGATTTGTGTTTTGAGGATCAAATGCTTTATCGCAGTTGACTGTATATAAACTAGCGTTGAAAATGTGGATTTTTGAAACTCCAATGCCATACAGTGCTCGGCTTTGTTGATGTTTTGTTACCGTCACTGTTAACCTCATGAGATAAAGAACCGGTGATCGGTTGACCGCACAGAGGGAGACGTCTATGGTGTCAACTTGAACGGCGTTCTCTTCACAATCGGCTTGCACAGACCTCACGCCGCCGTGCGGTTTGTACGCCGGTGCGTGCCGCACTCAAGTGAGTGCATCCATGACTGAAACTCAACTTCGAAGCGGTTACCGGTTCGTTACTTTCATTCACCGGTGATAGGTGCTGAAAACGGTTACCGGTTCACCGACTGTATCTAACCCTAGCGCAGCATACGCACCGTGAATACCGCACAAGACATGCGCTATGCACGGCTGGTTGTTAAGTAAACATTGGTAGTACAGTACGTAAGATGTAAAGATATTTGTAGTTAAAGTATAAGATAGTTGTGGTTAAAGAATGCAGCACAGTCTAATAAAGCATCACACTGCACGTGCACGCTGTATGTTGAACTTCTTTCGCACCGTACGTCGCCCACCGTGCTAATTGGAGGTGTGGGGGAAGGACACCAAAATAAACACACTTTTTAATCAGTCCTAAAGGAATGAGTTTGTCAACGTAGACGACGACGATTTAAAAGTGCACAGCTCCAGTGGCTTTGCAGAGCGTTCCAGACGGCCGCAGCGGCGACGTGGTGAGGCGCCGTGTCCTTGTGTCACTACGAACACCCGCCCTGAGTGACGCACGTTAGTTACAGTGGTGAACACATCGAGGGCAGCGGGAGTTTGAATGTTTATCGTGGCGAGTTGAACTCGCAGGGGGCTATCGCCAGCAGCGTCACCCGTAAGATCGCCTAAATATATAAATGTGTCGTTAAACCCGCCACCACCCGACACAGCCGATTAGTAGCAGGGTTCGTCACGGATACAGAAGGTGCCAGAGGGTTGCTAATTCAGTGAAGCGGCGTCGTGTTGGAGAGAAAGTCGACAACATCCACGACGCGAAGGCCCCCCGCGGCTTCGTAGCGGCGAGTCGATGGCGGAACCCGGAGACTCCGCGCGCTTGAGCCGGAACTAAAAATGCGGCGAGCGCGGGGAGTTGCAGCCCGGAGTGGTCGAGTGACGGACCGCCTCGCCGAGCACGGTCAGTGTCTCACTCACTCAGTGTCTCAGTGTCTCAGTCAGGCACTCAGTGTCTCAGTCAGTGTCTCAGTTTCTCAGGCAGTCTCTGGTCTCTCAGTCAGTCACCCACTCACTCAGTCAGTCTCTCAGTCAGTCTCTCAGTGTCTCAGTCTTTCAGTCAGTGTCTCAGTTTCTCAGGCAGTCTCTGGTCTCTCAGTCAGTCACCCACTCACTCAGTCAGTCTCTCAGTCAGTCTCTCAGTGTCTCAGTCAGTCTCTTAGTCTCTCAGTGTCTCAGTCAGTCTCTCAGTCAGTGTCTCAGTGTCTCAGTCTCTCAGTCAGTGTCTCTTTAGTGTATCAGTGTCTCAGTCAGTGTCTCAGTCTCTCAGTCAGTCAGTCTCTCAGTCAGTCTCTCAGTCAGTCTCTCAGTCACTCACTCAGTCCGTCTCTCAGTCAGTCAGTCTCTCAGTCAGTCTCTCAGTCAGTCTCTCATATCAGTCTCTCAGTCAGTCAGTCTCTCACTCAGTCTCTCATATCAGTCTCTCAGTCACTCACTCAGTCAGTCTCTCAGTCAGTCTCTCAGTCAGTCAGTCTCTCAGTCTCTCAGTCAGTCTCTCAGTCAGTGTCTCAGTCTCTCAGTCAGTCTCTCATCTCAGTCTCTCAGTCAGTCTCTCATATCAGTCTCTCAGTCAGTGTCTCAGTCACTCAGTAAGTCTCTCAGTCAGTCTCTCAGTCAGTCTCTTATCTCAGTCTCTCAGTCAGTCTCTCGTCTCAGTCTCTCGTCTCTGTCTCTCTTCTTGTGATCCCCATTGAACTCTCTAAAACTTACTATTGTTAAAGGTGTATTTTACAGGGAGGAACAATGTTCCACACTGCCCACCAGGGATTATTTAGCTGTCTGTCTGATTGTCTGTCTGTCTGTCGTGCATAAATAAATATATAATGCACACAGCTCTTTGATTGGTGGAGACCTTACAAACAGCTCTTTGATTGGTGGAGACCTAGTGCCGGGTACGGAGAGGGCGAGGTGCCTAAGGGAGGAGGGTCAGGGGAGGGGCCTAAGGAAGGGGGGAGTCAGGAGAGGGGCCTGAGGGGGGGGGGGTTCAGGGGACGGGCCTGAGGGGGTGGGGTCAGCGGAGGGGCCTGAGGGAGGGGGGGTCAGGGGAGGGGCCTAAGGATATGGGGGGGGGGGTGCTCAGGGGAGGGGCCTAACAGAAGGGGGGTCAGGGGAGGGGCCTAAGGGAAGGGGGGTCAGGGGAGGGGCCTGAGGATATGGGGGGGGGGGGGTCAGGGGAGGGGCCTAAGGGAAAGGGGGTCAGGGGAGGGGCCTAAGGGGGGAGGTTCCTAAGGGAGGGGGGGGGGGCGATAGTTCAGGGGGCTGTCTGCCTGGCTACCTAAAGTCAAGTTATCTTGTATACATACAGGTAGGAACAACAGGTTCCACACTGCCCACCAGGGATTATGTGTCTGTCTGTCGTGCACGAATGCGCTGTCCAACCAAGTTCCTACCTGCCCACTCCGAAGGAACGTGTTAAACAGAGATGAATATGCTAAGGGAACACATTTTTACGAGTCAATTAAGTGTGGGTCACAAGACCACCCTATATGATACTCTACTACGGTGCTAAATAAATATACTTAAAATAATTGTATTGGCGTTACCATACATAATGTTTAGGGAAGTTTTACGAGTATCTCATGGTACGGTATATGGTGTGGTCATTGTGACCAGGCATGTAATGATTGACTGACTGACTACCTTTCAATTCAGATGACAATGCAGGGCCGTTATTGAAATATTATCACCTGAGAGTTCACGTAGATTGTAGAATGTTTGGTGGCTGCACCTTTCGCTGGAAACGATCACACACAACATTTAGGAATCCAACAATATTTCCGCTTGCATGCGTGAGTCGACGCCACGTGTCATGAGTGTCAAGATATGTTTCAAGAATCGGGCGTGTGACGTTTCGTGCGTTATCGTCGCTGTGGCAAATGTTTGAGTGTTAGTGGTAACAACGTTGCGTTCGCATTCCATTTATAGACGTCTTGTTATAACGATACCAGTCATGAAATCACATATTTAGCACGCTCTTACAAGGGGTGACATCACAGATTTTAACACTGACACTTTACAGTTCAGAATCCGAATATTTTCACGAGAGGAATCTGATGAGCCGTGCAGGTATTTTAACAGATGTCCAGGAGGTATCTTAGATTATGTGGGAATGATCTGCAATCGAACTGGTTTCCTCGTCAATTGCCCCAGTGGCAAGCATACTGACAGCCAGGCCCATTGTCACATGATGCCACCCTGGACTTTAATCACGTCGGCGTATTCATTACAGTTCAGTCCCGTAATAGAAGCACATTCGTCAATTCATTTTTCAGTACTCGGTAAATGTAACATGATGTACTGAAATATTGGTCTTGGCTTGATCTTAGAACCTGATTTATGAACGTCATTTCTCATTTCCCAAACTCTTATAACACTGCTCGATTCAATACACGTTTTAACTCTTACTTATTACACATCTGATAGTGCTGTTACAGGCCGCGTAACGTTTTAAGCCTTTAGGCCTGTGCTGATTGGCTGTATTAAAAAAAAAATCTTCCTATCTTAATACGCAATGCTTTGCTACTAAATGTGTCATCCTCTGCGAATTTGAGCGCACCAGCCAATGCTTGAAATGCAGAGGAAGTCTCATTCATTAAAAAAAAAACCTATTTGAAATTGAGAACTTTGTGAAGGTCATGAGCTGCGTCACTTGTTATTAATGCATGATGGAATTATAGCCGGTGCACTCTCCTCTGCCACCCAACCCAGGAGATCAATATTGAATAGGTGTATCGCGTTGAAGGGCCGGTACACGCGTACACGTCATGATGCTCACATGCGAGTGTGACTGCAGTCCCTCCAGGTGCAAGGGAAGAAACAGTCTGGCACTACTCTCCAAACAGATTTCTATCCAAACATTTACAACAAAAAAATTTGTCCAACCACAGCCGGTGGGTTGCACTCAACCACTAGCGGCCCTTTCCAATTCCTGCTTCTTTAGCTTTTCATGACATGTGAAGGTGAACTGCTTGTTTATTTTGTGTTGCAGGTTAGGCGTTCACGGATATGGATGTTGGTGTTGCCATGAAGGGTTAGGGGCAGGGATCGGCACCCTGCGGCTATGGAGCCACATGCGGCTGTTTAAGGACTTGTTTAGTGACATTATTTATTAAGGAACACCATCTCGTATTCATACACATTGCGGATTTTATTTTACTGAATTGGGAAAAAAGGTCTCTTGTTTTGGTTGCCGACCCCTGGGTTCGAGTAATGGCAGCATTGCCACCTTTTCCACTACCTAAACATATTTCTCAATCAACCGATGTATATCAGAACTGTGCAGTGCACTGTAATAAAGTTCACCAGAATGCTGGGACCAGATTTCGGTGCAAATCAATTCCTGCCAATCCGAACGCAGATGCCCAATCCTGGACTGCCTCGGTCGAACCTGGGCAGGTGGCAACCCTCCTTAGTGGTTTTGGGGCTAGAGTTCAGGGTTATGGGTTAAGGCTAGGTAGGTGTTTAGCGTTAGAGATAAGGGTTTGGGTTTATGCTTAGGGATTGGGGTTATTTTCTTAAGCCCACGTGTGGGAACAGCAGTATCGGTCTCCTCACGTGTTAAAAACACTGCCAATACAAAACGTGGCCAACCACTCAAATGCATGTGATGTTGTGTAGAGTATGGCAACAATGCATAGGATGGTGTTACATATGCATGAATTGTATATTATATTCTCCAAGCCCGATTATGAAAAATTATTATTTTTGTGACAGATGTTCTCAGTTTCGTCTAAAAGGGGTTATTATAGATATGTCAGCATTGGTGTAGTGTGTGATAAACTCATCCAATCATTGTCCTGATTTACGTGACAATCATTTTGAAGCAGTTTCTTAATTTACAATCCTGTTGGCTTAGCAAGCGCGCTAACTGAGATGGTAAACGTTTTCTCTTCTGTAAGACTTCATACCAATGCAACCCAAAACAATGTAGTAATTAATAAATATAAATAAATATTACGAGAAGTAAATATACACTTATGCAGTGATGCTGGTGGGGGGGGGGGGGGATTTAATTGTGGTGAAAATGTTAACGTCTTTGACTTTTGCTGAACTCGTGAAGAAATTTCGAGAGTATTTTTCGAGTGCATTTTGTGATTTATGCATGTGACAAAGCATTGCAGTTGCCCGGGGCTTGGAGAGGCAAGGAGTGATGTGCTAATGCGATGGGATGAGCGGTGTGCACTCTTAGACTGAGCTGGGCAAAGCTGGGCATTTGAATACGCGAGTCGATCCGCTTAACAAATTGTGGGATTGCTGTTGATGATTTTAAATGAAAGCGGCAGGCAAATGGGGCGAACTGGAAATATTGATTTCGTAGCAAATGTATTGCAACATTTTTGATTGGCACTTTTATAATTAACTGAAATAAATAACCGTTGCTACTTTGCACATTGAAAAAGCACACTCTCCAGTCCTGTGTAAAAAAATCGACACAAACACATCAAAAGCATGCTATTTCTTAAAATATAAACACTGTGGCTATTTTCAAATTAAGCACACGTTGAGATGTTGTTCCCTGAATGTGAAGTTGTATGTGTTGTTTTGATCTAACAACCTGACCATGAAGTGGATGGGTATCTCAGTTTCAGTCCATCGTGACAGCCTATGACCAAATCAACCTTAACACGCCCACTATGACAAGCTAAGCAGGCGTGAGCCTGGACAATGCATGGATGGGTACCCATCATGCACAAAAGACCGGCGCAGTAGGAATTGTGGGCAGTAGAAAACAGCACGGCAACTTCCACTCCTCTCCCTCCACCTTTACAACCTGCACTGACCAGCACGCTGAAGTATGTTCGAATATCCGTCACGCCCCACAGGGTGGGCAGAGGCCATCATCCAACAGGAGATCAAAACGTACTGTACGTGTGCATCTACGTGTGTAGTTGGATGACTACTATAACACCCTCTCCTTGCCGGCGAACATTGTCTCAGTCATTGTGTGTGTGTGTACTTGTTTTTATGATGCAGGGAAACATTTTCAAGTCTCCATGGTCTCCCAAGAAAGCCCAAAGCTTTCACTGCCATCCACGTGTGACCTCTTTCCTTCCGATACTCAGTTACCCTTCTGCAGTACCGGTAACAAAAGCCTTCATATCGATATAACCTGCACACATTGCAACTCATAATTAACCTAGCGGTGAAAAATTCCCGTGGTATTAATGGTATGGCAGCCACAGTGGCGAGATGTTAACTGCCTCGCCTAGTATGCAGGAGGTCGTGTATTCGATCCCGACCCTGGCGCCTGCTGCTGTATATTTGGAGTTTGCGTGTCTCTCTCCACATAGTCGCGTGGATTTTTCCACGGGCCCTCCAGTTTTTCCCCTCCACATTTATAAACATGTGTTTAGAGTATTTAGCTGCTTTACATTTGCACATGATCAGCCACTTTATTGAGCTATCATTTGTGGCCGGGTCGCTACTGAAAAAGAGCTAAATAGCTCAGTGGGCCATGCCTTGTAAAATAAAAAAATAGTTTGAGGTTAGTTTAATTTACATATCAATGTAGAAGTACACATTTAACCAAAGCATTGAAATGTGCGTTGTAGGCTATTGCGGGGTGCTGTTGTACTGTCCTATGCTCCGATGTCTGTGCTCGTTGTCTTGACCAAATAACCCCCATGATGTGCACGACGCGGAGATGCCCTCATCCAGCACTGAATTGACAATGGTGCCATACACATGAACGTGGAGAAGTACAAGTTCTAACTTTTCGTTTTCAAGCGCCGGTCGCTGCTTGAGATGATCAACAAGTCTTGGCTTGCCGGCGTCTCTTTAGCAAGAGAGTTATTTTTGTTGTCGTGTGGAGGATTTTTGCTTGAGGCTCATTTAAACCATTCCACTACATCAAGTCCAGTTTCGTCAGCCACTGCTTGAGGATTTTCCTTCCGTGAAGATATGTTGACACAACTATAGCGATATAAAGGAATGACATTAAGTAAACTCTCCGGTTGTTTGTGAGGATTGTACAAGATCGTGTAATTGTACAAGATTGTGTATATGTACGTGCTTAATGCAGATCTACCATGGATAATATTACGTTTATATTTATTCCGTTATATTACCCATCTTGGAAATCCATCTTATATTGTGACTGCGAATAGGATGGTGAGATCCTGACTCCTCTTCTGATATATTCATTTTGTTACTTGATGTAATTGTTGTTTAGCTGTCCTCTCTTTTCACATGTCAAAGTACATTGATATAAGATATTTCATTTCAGAAATCCTCGATGGAACAATCTTTCAATCTCCAGCACGCATGATTTACTTTGACATGGATTATAAACATGAAGTATGACAATTACTATGGAAAAAAATACATGAAAGGTGCATGATTTGGAATTGTACAGAGAGACAGAGGAACGCATGGATCTGAGAACAAGTCATTGAACGTTGAGGAAAGTGAAGCGGACCTGGCGTGGACGAATCGCCAGAGGGGATGATGCCCGACGGACGAGACTGGTGACAGAATGGCAGCCAAAGGCGGGATATGCCTGAGAGGATGGCCATGGCAGAGATGGAGCAATGATGTCAGCTCAGTGGTGTCGCATTCATTCTGGCTTGTGATGATGTGTGCACTGCGTGTGTGGAAGTTGTCTGTAAGTTGAACTTCTTTCACACCGTACGTAGCCAACCTCACTCATCGGAGGTGCGGGGGAAGGACAACAAACTAAACACAAAATCAGTTCTAAAGAAATTCTTTTTCAATCTCGATTTAAAAGTGCATTGCTCCAGTGGCTTCCTGATATCGGAGGAGCGTTCCACATGGCGCAGAAGCGCCTCAGGAAGCAAGCGATGCAGTGTCCGTCTTTGTTCGATGGCGAGACAAAAGCCACTGCAAGGCTTGCCTGTACATCTCCATTTTTCTCAAAATGAGCACGTGGAGCATTGTGATGTCCCCCATTCTATACTGAAGAGGCACGAGTGGCCGGGCATAAAAGCTGCTGATGAAGCCTCCTTCATGTGCCGTGACCGCCTTGATATGTGCCCGGAAAGAGCACTCACCCCCATGGTCTTTAAGGCTAAATGGGACGCCGGTGTGTCTATATATAAACATCCTTTTAAGCCTCACGACTACAAAAGGCACTTGCAGGAGCGTTCTGCTGTCAGCCGCACAGCTCGAGCCTGAGCGGTGTGTGGGCGTGCGTTCCCAGGACGTGATGACAGCCAGGAGTGGATTCACCTGCCTTGGGATACGGCCGCTTTGAGTCGCCGTAGCCACACGTTGTACAGTAACACTGCCAAGTCAATCCCGAAAATGTACCAAGAATCATTGTATTTTCTAGAAATTCCCTGGGAATTACAGCCCAGCTTTTACAACTTTCATTGGTCTACAGGAAAATTAGAGGTCCGAGAAAACCTGAGGGATTGAAGGCACAAAGCGCTCACTCATTATGCACACCGTGCCAGGGTTGAAATTTGATTAATTCGATATTTTTTTTTACATCTCCATTAAACATATTGTATTTGCGCATTAGCCTAAATGTCACATTCCAGCCCTTTTTGTTAATCTGCTTCTGGATGAAGGCCTCTACATGCTTTCTTGTCCATGGTGTTTGCTTAACCATACTTAACCATATTTAACCATGCTTAACCATATTTAACCATGCATAACCATACTTAACCATATTAACCATACTTATCCATACTAACTCTTAGGTTTTTCGGTAAAGTCACGTAGGTAAAAAATAAAAAATAAATAAAAGATAAAATAATAGAAATAAAATAATAAATCACGTTTCGGATGCAACACAAGCTTCCGTCTTCAGGTGGAACAGTCACAGCACAATTGCTGTATCATACTTATATTTAACCATATTTAACCATGTTTAACCATGCTTAACCACACTTAGCCATACATTAACCACGCCGATCAGGTACTAGTTGGTGAGAAGCAAACTCGGGTTGCCTGGTTCATGGCGCGGTGTGCTAACCACTGCACGACCACTCCACCAAAATGTCAGATGAGATTGCAAGTTGCTGAGCAAGTGAGAAGTGCTGCCCTCTGCTGTGTGTGCACCAGAGGTCGCTTCAAGGGATCTCGGAGGCTGCTCTGTGACATCCACTTCCGTGGGCCGATCTCAAACATGAAGGCTTTTCGCACGGCTTTGCCAGAGATCTGCAAAGGAAACTTAATCTCATCACATGACGCCAATCGGCGTGAAATAATGGAGAAAACATTACATTTTTCACGGAATATCACTTGCATAATGTATGTATATGTAGTGGCAGCGCGGATGCCACTGTGTGGTGCCGGCCCTAGAGGGGCTCGGTGAGCGCTGTCCGACGGTGCTGAGCGGCACCGCGCCCTGCGTGCAGTGCCGACCCCTACAGGATGGGGTGTGAGAGTGCCTGCCATGGGAATGGGGTTACTAAGGGCCGTGGCACTCTGGTTGACCCCGAAGGACACGTGACTGGTAAAGTCTACACGGGGCCCCCAGGTGGGGGCTCGGGGTGGTCACGTGTCAGGGTGGAGAACCGTCTCGAGGGTTCTGGAAGGTGGGCGTGGCTAAGGGCGGGGCCAGCCCCGCCGCGGAGGATAGAAGCCGGGTCCCCCAGAGGGACCGGCTGCTGTTGTTCATCCTGAAGAATCTACGTTCTACGTCCTACAGAGTCTCCAACACGTGGACCCGGACCCAGGCCAGGGTCCGGTCCGTCGTAGCTACTCCAGTGTAATTAGTGCAGTTGGCCTGGTGGTCCACCACCATAGGTTGTCATCTTGTTCAGGGGTACTACCCCGTGTGTTGGCTTGAAGAAATGTGTTGCCTCCAAGAAGTGCGTCTGCTACTCAGTTGAACCCACAACACGTGCACGTTGAACTTCTTCTTCATGGTGTCTCGTCAACCGTGCTAATTAGAGCCGCGTAAATAATCCCAAGCTAATATAACAGATTTTATCCAACAAATGGATGTATCGTTATATTAGTAACGCGCACACAACGTGTGCACGCAGTGAATTGAATGCAGTTAGTGAGCAGGTCGCGTTCTGTTGTCTGGGCGTGATTGAATTAGCGAGCGACGCTGAGCACGCGGGCGACTTCTCAGCAGATGCCGTCTGGTAATGCGATATGGGGCAGGTAATGGGATAGGGGGCAGGTAATGGGGCCTGTGCAGCTCCCGCCACTCGATTATCCCCCTGCCCTGCTGCTGGACTCACGCGAGCAGACCGGCCTGCTGCACGTGGTGCCCCCCCCACCCTCGCCCCCAACCCCCCACCCTCGCCCCCAACCCCCCACCCTCGCCCTCACCCCCACCCTCACCCCCAACCCCCCACCCTCGCCCCCACCTCCACCCTCACCCCCGCCCTCACCCCCGTCCTCGCCCCCATCCTCGCCCCCACCCTCGCCCCCACCCTCACCCCCGCCCTTACCCCCGCCCCCACCCCCGCCCCCACCCTCACCCTCGCCCCCACCCTCGCCCCCGCCCCCACCCTCGCCCTCACAGTCACCCTCGTCGCTCGCCCTGCGTCACTTTCTCGTGGCCTCTGCATGACAGCGTGCGGTCGTCCTGCGTGACGGTGACAACAGCGGACTCCTCCTCCTGCTGCTGCTCCTCCTGCTGCTGCTGCTGCGGGATGTTGAATCCACGCAGCCTCGTGCACGGGCAGTCTCCCAAGATGTCTGGCCACGTGGATGAGCAGGCAAAAATACCCTCTTGTAAAGGTCTTACCTTACAAGGAAATTAAGTATACGGATAAAACTCATGCATATTATCACTGGAGAATCTGTACTGATGGTGCAGTAGTGTACTCGATGCACTGTCATCTATTGGCTGTATCATAGTCGTGCAAGCAGGTTTCACACGCACGGTGATCTCGGCGTGATCCACTAACCCTGTCTACGAAAGCGGTGCTCCATGAGTCCTCGTGGCCACACTGCGTGGTTCACATCGACCCAGGGTCCTGCTGCTGCTGCTGCGAGGTGCCAAGACTTTCACGTTGCACCATGATTATAGTACAAGTCGCTTTGTTGTGTGAATAATCCTACCACGTATCGCTCTTTATACATGTGGGAGGAAATTGGAGTGCCCAGAGAAAACCCTCTCGTACGATGGGGTACACACACTCTATCCCCCTTACAGATGGAAACTGATGGAGTTTAGTCCACTTGCTGTACTGCCTGGCCAGTCAGGGTTTGACGACCTCGACTCCCACGGGAAGGGAGTTAGGCAACAACATCTGTGTGACTCACCAACCCCTGGCCCACTCCACGGTGTTGGATTACAACCCTTTCCGTCGCCACCACGGCACCAGCCCCACGAGCATGCCGCACACGAGGTCGGCTGAGTACGTGCCGCGTGTAGACGGGGGAACTAACGGGCTCGCGTTAATCTCAGATTATGGGCACGCTGTGCGGAATGAAAATGTTATTTTGTGTGCGCCTGGCACGTAGCAGCGTGGACATCTGGCGGGGGACAAAAGTTCACGCCCAGTCCATCCCTTTGTGCGCTCTGCATCCTCTTGGCGATATGCACACAAACTTATTGTGCTTTGCTGTGGAGCATGTGTGTGTGTGTATATAGAGTTCTCTCTCTGCACATGTAGGTAAAACATGTTTTACCCCATCACTCCATTGGCTTTCCAAACCAATCTTAGTTTATTTTGTTTAACCAGGTGGGAACCCAACAGCCCAGGATAGTCTCATTTACAGGGGGTGAGCTCGTATGAAGCAGTATTTGTTGAAACAGACTGGACCGGGTTTCACATTCTGGGTCTCATCAGCAGTTGGCCTTATTAATACATTGCTGAATTACTCGATGTTATTGGTAAGAACATTTCATATCGAATATGGGACCTTGTTAAACACAATAGCACTGTCCTACACAAACTTATTACGCATTGCTGTGGAAAATATAATAAGAATTCCGTTCTCTCCATATAAACAAATATTTTGTCTTCCATCAGCTGACGGGCTATTGGCTTCCCACGCTAACATGAACAACTTCGGACTTTTTCATGGTAATGGAATAACATGACGGTTAACATCATTTATCTTCATATTAGTGCAATATATATATTTGCGTGTAGCATTGTCTTGCTTGCCATGTGCGGAGCGGAGGTGTTGTTGTTGACCCAATGCAGTCCCACTCATGGTCAGCATCAACGGCGACTATCTGAACTCGTCCTGAGCCTCTTCTAGGTAGACTCGGCCTCAAATGAATACCCAGCACGGTGTGTACGCATCGCCACTGCGAGATGAAGGCATGCGGCACGGCCACGCTGTCCCCTTGTGTGCCATTCTGGCTAACAGCACTTGCCCCAACAGCCTCTGAGGGCTATACAGGGGATCTGTGCCTTTGTGTTTGTCACGCATGCATAAATGAATGTGTACCATTCACTCGTCAATCTAATTATAATCTTAATACTGTCGTGTTTTGTGAGATCTTTCTGAGTGACATTATCTCAGGTGTAAATTAAATCGCAAGAGGTGACTCACCACGGCTTTTCATTATTGTCTGTAATGTGAATGTGCATTTACTTAAAATTTTTTATATATTAATAGGTTCGCTCGCACGACTAACTTAATGATTCACATTGGCTAATGCTGGTGAACATATACACTTTGTACAGCGGTACAAGTGTATATGTTAATCGACATGATGGTGCAGTGTTGCCATAATGACGACGATCCCGTTGTGCCCTGGTCGGCAGTCGTTGTGCTGCGTGGCGCCGTCGCGTTCCAGTTCCCTGCGCACATTTACCGGCACCGCTCAACAGAACAACGCTACGTGGTCAGCTTGACATGTCTGACTATCTTAAGGCTCTCTAATCATCATCATCATCATAACGCTATTATTGATAGAAAGACGATGTTTGTTTTCATCATCATCATCTGAACGCAATCTCATCACACCTTACCTTATTTGAGAAACCACCATAATAACCTAATGCACTGAGGGGAGCCGGCAGGAGTCATTCATTACCGCCAACAAAGGAAAGTCGAGAGATAGACTAGGATACCCCAACAGCGTTGTCAGACGGCTAGCACTGCATTACACAATTGGTTTACTTTACTATTGATTTACTTTCAAGATCACAGTTGTTATCTTGGTAAGCTGTTCCAACATCAAATGGGTACAGAGTGAAGTATTCGCGTGTGTTTTATCATCATCATCATTATTGTGAGCCATGGTCTATCCACTGCTGGAATAACGCCTACCAAAGCGGCCGCCACCTTTCACAATCCTACGATGCAATAATCCACTTGGCGCCTGGATACGAACTCACGAACTCGTAGCATCGCCGCATTTCCTCGCTGTGCCTCCCACGTGCTTCGTACAGGATTCAGCTTAACAACATCGTTGCCATCAAACCGGACAAACGCCGTGTTGGCCTCCGTTTCATGGGAATCCGCCTCAAGGCCCATTTCCCCATGAAACGGACATGCGGAAAGGAACAAGTATGTGCAACGATTACAAACGGTGGAGCAATGGAACGAGCGCTGAGCTCCACCATTCATAGGCGGACTGCCGGCCGTGTTTGCGGACCGTCGGCCAAATAAATCCTTTAGAGCTTTCCACATGTCCCCCCCCCCCCGGCTCGAGGCGGCCGTGACCCACCTGTCCGTTGCCAGCTACTCGGGCTTCCCCTTCATCTAGCGGGGCTCGAGAGTGAATGTCTCGTTGTTGACTCTGGTGGCGAAGTGTACGCTCGCCTCTTTGTGGGTCATTAGGCACGCTATGGTTTTTTTGGGATTGACCTTGCACCTGCATTGTATTTTTTGATTAAAGGATTACCAGGTAGAGTAACGTGTTCTTATTTGTGCCATATAGAGAGCGGCGATGTTGTATTCTCTTGAAAGGTTTGATTGAATTTTATCTTCAAGAGAGACCTGCTTTCGCACCAAATACAATTTTGAGTACATTTGGTTCTTGGACCACTGTCATAGCTGACGGTTGCACACCACGAAGGCGCAAGGTCCTACGTAGTCTGCAGTGGTTCTGCAGCAGTAGGGGTTGATGTTGCAATGTTAGATCCAGGTTAAGTGATTTGGATGTTTCGCCTAATTGGGAATTATTGTTTTGTGTGGCAAAAAACGAGAAAACTGGAACATTAACCACATGTACAAGAGGAGATAACTGAGACGTGACGGCAGGTTTGAGCTAACATTGTTGGTCTGTCTAGATTTTGTGAAAAACTCAGCTGTATTGTATATGTAGCGAGTGAATTACCTGTTTACAAATAAGATGTGGACTTCCGTGCCAAAAACATACCTCTGTGTTGTTGTTGTGAACATTGTTTAAATTATCGGGGTTTCAATTTTCAGTGATTTAGATGTTGGAGTGCACATTTATCATATTTTATAAATATAGACATATTTGATTGATGATTATTATGGTTGTGTTATTTGTAGGTGGTAATACTGATGACACTTGTGTGATTGTGATAATCATGAAGCTGCTAATTGTTTTTCGTGACAACAGCGTTAATGAACCTATTGACAAGCCCTCCATGACAACAGCTGTAATTGTGGCAGGACGCCGCCGCAGTCGTATCGTGGTGAGCGCACGGGACTTGCAAATCCCGAGGACGCCGGTTCGCTTCGACCTCCCGGCACTTGAGTTGAAACGACGATGCACGTTTTTATTAAACTCCACCGCCTCTGTGCGCCCAGCAGTATAAATGGGTACACCGCAGTTATTGCTTTTGCCGGTCCTTGGTGGTGGGGTAAAGTGTGGCTACTCACACCTCTCCAAAGACATCTGGAGATGTTCACTAGAGCTGCCTCGAGTGGAGGCCCTTCCGCCAGCGGTGGCGTGAGCGAGCAATTGAAGGGCTGCGCCTTTACCGTGTTTTGTGCAATGTGTCCGCGATGCAGATGAATCCGAGCGATCTCAGCCCAGCGTCGCGTGCTCGTGGAAAGACAGCGTCGTCGTAGCGAGTCCGCCCACCCCGAGCGACAACGGCGGGGTCCTCGGCTTCGACGACGATGGCAGAGCCACTGCCGGCAGAGCTGACGACGATGCCCAGGCCGAAGCGACCGTGAGAGCGAAGATGGAACGATTCTACCGGTCCGTCGCTGAGAACGGCAGGGAAGAGGTGCAAGAGTGTCGACGCCAGCAAGACGATCCGCAGGCACCCCAGCGCCCACAGCGGCAGCGTCGGACCCCGCGGCAGCTGGGAGAGCAGCTGCCGTGGCCCGCCATGGAGGAAGGGCCGTACCCCATCCACGCCTGCCCCTGGGCCGAGACGGCACCGGCGGAGGCCGCGCGGGTGCGCTCGGCGTTGCTGGGAGCTGCGGCCGCCCTCGCCTCGACAGGAGATCGTCCGTACGCGCTGCGCTCCGTCGCCATGGCGAGCCTCGTCCTGCGAGCGCACGGCTGTGGCGCCTTCACGACACCGGGGTCGCGCGACCGCGCCGTGCCCGGCCTGGCAGGCCCCGTCGTAGACTGGGTGCTGGGGGTCTTGGCCTCGCGGGGGAGCGGGGATGGGGAGTAGAGCGACGCGTCCCATGGCACACGGGATTAAGGACCGGGTGAGCAGAAAATGTAAAAACTGAAGTATTTTTATTTCACCAGGCGAGGCCCACTGAGCTATATAGCTTCTTTTTCAGATGCGACCTGGCCACAAGTGATAACTCAACGAAGTGGCTTATGACGTGGAAATGTATAGCAGCCATATACTCTAAACGCATGTTTCTAAATGTGGAGGGGAAAAAAACAGAGGACCTGGAGGGAAATCCACTCGACCACGGGTAGAGAGACAAGCAAACTCCAAATATACAGCAGGCGTCAGGGTTGCGATAGAACCCACGACCTCCTGTATACCTGGCGAGGTAGTTAACATCTCCTAGCCACCGTGGCCTGCTTGTAACTGTCAAGTTCCCCATAGATGAGACTAAGCAGCCGAGGTGGAAAAGGAAATGCACACAAAGGGGGTGGCTGCAAGCGCAGATGATGTGATGACGTTGGAGTATCACAATTGAGTGAGGTTGGCAGCAGCTGAGTCAGCCTATGGGTAGTCCTGTTCGTATGTATGGCTTTTACCTAGCAGGGCTGAAGAGACGTGGGAGATAGGTACACAGCTGTCGGCAGTGTTTCTTTACAACCAGGTGAGAACCATTGAGACGAGCAGTGCAATTCATCAGAGACCGAGATAATACAATGGAAACGTACTAAATATACAGCACTAATGAAATAAAGTTATTGTATTTTAATATTTACAGCAGCTTTGTATAGTAGCTGCTGGATGGACTCGCCCATGTGAGTCATGGGGAGTTGTTTGCCCGGAAATCAGGTCGCAAGTTCGACAAACACTGCGCCACTGCTGCACATTGCCCAGTGCACATGGCAGAGTCAGTAATGCCGAGTCAAATGGTAGAATCCTTTGAACAAAGAATACTGTGGTGAAACGACCATTTTTAATCATCATAGTGTATTTTAATAGTTTTGATGTATTTTTAAATAGTTAATGAACTTATTTACACATTACATTTGTACAAAATTGATAATGATGACGATGAAAATGTATTTCCATAAAGTGTGTAGAAGGTTGTTTTAGGTGCCCTATGTAGTTAGATTTCAACGCGAGTGTGAATTTAAATCTTCGTGCATACCTCCACATTGCGGCCCCCACCTCGGCGGACGTCACCTGCGCTGGGATTCCTCGGATGCTCCGAGCTCGGTGCTGACCCAGGTCGCCGACCACGGGAAGCCGATAATGCCACGGGGCAGGCGGGTCACGGCCTCATTTCGTGACCGATACAAAACACGCACCTCGATTTATCGTGAGAGCCGGGCACTGGTGGAAGAGGCCGGGTGACCCTGATGGATGTCTAATTGCTTCATCGGGTGAACAAGTGGAGCGTGATTGAAATGCTGTCGTGCACCGCCCACACACTCTCCAGCGTTGTTCGGTTTTGTGCCGGCAGAAGATAATACCGCTGCAAGCTCTTTTATTGCATAAATGCGACGATTTTAGATAACGTGTTCCAAGTGAAGCAAGCTCTGCATATCTCAGTCGTGGCCGATAATGATGATAATTTTACGATTATATTAATTTTACGGTTGTTACAATGATGTGAATTTGCAGGAAGCGTCCTTTTGCTCGTAATGAATTGATGTAATGTATTTTCCACTGCTTTGTAATGAAATAGCTTCGATTAGCCCAGACTACACAAAACGCATGTGCGCTGTAATATACATGCAGGGCTAAACATGCGCAGTGTCGATGTCTTGTTGGCTACACATATGTTTGGAAATTAATAAATTGATGCATGCATAGACACCGTGCATATTTATTCATTTATTGCCTCTAATCCAGTGCGCAGTGTCATTTGGGGGCTGTTATGGGGGGCGCCATGTCGCCAACCGCTGAGCGCGTTTGGCCACGTGCGGTTCGAAAGAAGTTCAACATGCGGCACTTTCATGTCTAGTAGCCCAGGAAGGGCGGGGAGGGGGGTACTAAAATATGTTGAGTTTAACACGTAGTAGGCTTTCTCGATCAATATTATTCATAAAGGTTTGTGGGTTAGATCGTGTAAGTATAAATGTGTCCGATCCCTCCACCACCCGACACAGCCAGTAAGGTTGGTCACGTGACAAACCTTACTGGCTGTGTCGGATGGAGGAGGGTTACGACACATTTATACTTACGCGATCTCACCAAAAAACCTTTATTATAAGATATATCGAGTTGGATGAACATGCTTACCTCCTGTTTAAAAGTTGGAGGGTGCAGCTTTCCCCCACCTTGCTCTTCCTCGTGTTCCCACAACCATGACCTTATCACCGGGGTGGGCACCCTTCTATTATGGAGGGCCGATTCGAAAACACCCTCGTGCGGGCCACACATTGATGCACGCGCTGAGCCACCTCCTGTCATTGCAAGGGGCCTTCGCAGCGACATTAGTAACTTGAGCGTGCCAAACTTTGAAAGTGTAGCCAGCTCGAAGAATTTGTCCCGCTAGTATCCGAGTAGTGCGGATAGGTTGCTTGCAGTGACTGATTGTAGCCACGGTGGCTAGGAGATGTTAACTACCTCACCTGGTATACAGGAGGTTGTGGGTTCGATCCTGACCCTGACGCCTGCTGCTGTATATTTGAAGTTTGCATACTCTGCCTTTGGTTGCGTGGATTTTTCTCCGGGTCCTCCGGTTTTTACGTCCACATTTAGAAACACGCGTTAAAGGTATTTGGTCGTAAAGCATTTCCAGATGATAAGCCACTTCGTTGAGCGATCATTGTGGCCAGGTCACTTCTGAAAAAGATCTGTATAGCTCAGTGGGCCTTATCTGGTAGAATAAAAAATAGTTTAGTTTTAGATTTATCTCATTTACGAGCCGTATGTGAGTGGTAGGCCTCGTGTGACCTCGGGTCGTATGAAACGAAGTCGGGGGCCGCGTTGCAGCTCGTAGATTCCCCGCTGCTGTCCTGTCATTGGCGCCCCCCCCCCCTCTCCTCCTCCCAGCCCTCACCACAACCACCACCCTCCACGTTTCCCCCATACCCAGCACCCCCTCGCAGCCCGCCACGCGCCTCCTGTGCGGCCACGTGACCGCGTGCTCGCTCATATAAGCGCGAAGCCGGATCGCGGAGGTTCGCTGCGCTCCACTCATCGCCACCACCATCAGCAGGCACGCCATCACCGCATCGCCGTCATCCCGCCGCCTTCACCCCGTCTCCATGTAACCTCCACCCAAGCGCAAGTCGTAGCTACGCGCACACACACACGCACACACACACACTCTCACACACACGCACTCACACTCACTCACTGCACAGCGGCAGCCGTGGGTCGGCTCGTCGTGTCGTTGTTGCTACTCTGACGCCCGTGCGTGATGCACCCCGGCGTGCCTGGGGACGGAGGAGTCGGAGGAGGAGGAGGAGGCATGGCTCGCTTCGGGAGCAGACGGCCGTGTCACGACCGACTGCGTTTGTGGCTCTGGCTGGCTCTGTTCGCCTGTGCCTCGCCGGGTAAGATTCGAGCGCTCTCATTCACGACGGTGGGCCGGGGTGAAATTGGAGCATCGTCGGCAAGGCAGATTCATTTTTTGGTCAACCAGCACATGCATGCATGCAATGCGCGAGTATTAAATGATTTCAAGAATCCGCATGTGTTATGTAGCCGTCCGTATCCAAAGCTTGATTTCTCGTTGAATGTGTAACCACCCCCACGGGTCGCTGGTAGACTCGGAGGGAGCGCGTTGACCAATAGCCACAGCCATATAGGTACACTCGATGTGGTGTGCCGGTCGCTGAGTAAATGCTCCTTGTTACCAGGCCCCGATAGAACCAGGTTGACATGAAGAAGCCCTGGTGGTAGCACGAGCCTTCGTGTGACACACACCTCGCTAGATCGCCACCCAACTCTTGTGCCGTTCTGAGCTTAATTGGTGCTCGCTAACAGCACTCGGTCTGGCAATCTGTGCAACTTAAACTTGGGTGAATTTGTCTATGTATGGACTTGTCATACGTACGTACGTGCAAATGTGTGTGTGTGTGTGTGCTATTATGTTACATTGCGTAAATGCTAATGCTTTATCTCTTGTCTATCTGATACCTGGCGTTATATTTAGCATAAGCAAAGAGGTTCAAGAGAGGTGTATCTCACGGTGCCGCTGTAATTTAATCTGCACCCAAGCGCGTGCCTCCAATGTTAAACGCTCGCAGGTTTCAGCACCACGGACAGCGCGTGCCCCTCCGTGATCGCCAATGAGACTGCACGCGAACAGTCGACGACGATCGCCCGTGTCGCCTGTGTAGACTGTCTGGGGAAAGTTGTGTTTGCGAGCACCTATGAAAGCCGGCACGGCGCACAAGGGGGGTTGGTGTGGGTCCAGTACCGATGTCTACGGCTCACACCAGGGTACTCGCGTAAGACTGAGTCGACCGCGTAGAGACCCAGTACAGGTTCTGCTGGCACGCTCTACCAGTGTTGGCCGAGATCGGGAATCAAACGTGGGTCGCCGGGTTTGTAGCGCAGTGCGCTAACCGCTATGCCACCAAACAAAGATCCCCCGTATAGCCTTAGCAGACTGCTGGTGCAAGTGACGCTCAGCGCCACCACCAGACCACACACACACACACACGCGCACACACACGCACACACTCACACACATGCACACACACACACGCGCACATACACGCGCACACACGCGCACACGCACGCACACACGCACACACATGCACACACACGCGCGCACACACGCGCACACACGCGCACACGCGCACATACACGCGCACACACGCGCACACACACGCACACACGCACACACATGCACACACACACACGCACGCACACACGCACATACACGCGCACACACGCATACACACACGCACACACACACGCGCACACACACACACACATACACACACGCACACACACACGCACAAACGCGCGCACACACACGCGCGCACACACACACACAGGCATTCTATATGCGATGTTGACAAGAGTAAGTGCTTAAGCCCTTGTGTGCTTCGTCCTCGTTGCAGAGCGACTGCCGCTAGCGCCTGGAGCCCGATCCTCGTTTGATAACTCGCGGCTCGTGCCAACGCGGCGACCTTGCGGCGTGCGCACCTCGCCCGCCCTCGCCTCGGCGAGAGCTCCATCGCGTTTGTCATTCCGGCTCCACGTCCTCCGGCTTCCATTCAGTTTGTTTACGTTTGATCACGAGTTGTGAAACATTAGACTTGAACAGATGTAGAAAGCTCGGCGTTATGTGAACCTCTCGATTCCCGAACTCGCCGTGCGCGTGCAGAGCAGCGATTGTCTCCCGCGGCGTTACGGGGGTGGGGGACACGGGGGGGGGCACGGGGGTGGGGGACACGGGGGTGGGGGACACGGGGGTGGGGCACGGGGGTGGGGGACACGAGGGTGGGGGGCACAGGGGAGGGGGGCACGGGGGTGGGGCAGTCTGCCCTATGAACTCGGCCGCATGAGTTCCATTCCTGGTCAAGCTCGCACACGATCGGATCGGCGCAGTGAGATCTGAACCATTCCTGAGCCATTCTGCACCCCGCAGGCCGCCCCTCCAGCCCTCCCGCCTCTCCCCTCCCCACCTCTCCAACCCCCTCTCCCACCTTCCCTTTACCCCCCCTCCCATCTCCGATTATCACGGTTGGCTGTGTACGGTGCGAAAGAGGTTCAACATACAATCTGCGTTGACCAGCGTGTTGGTGAAGTAGCGGTCAAATACCGCCCACGTGACCAGCACGGCGTGGATTGAGAAGGGGCTATTAATCAGTATTATTGTGAGGATGAAAGAGTGACCTTTTCAATGTCGTGGTAGCAATGCCTCAGTGTTGCCTGCGGTGTCGCTGCTCATTCATGACGCAAGGCTGCGCATTGTTCCCCACCAGCGTTCGCCTTCCCTGCACCAAGCAACATCGACACCATCAGCGACAAGGTAGGGCCCCCCACGATTTACTGAGACACTGGAATAATAAACTACAGTGTAACACTCGGTCTCTTTTTGCCTTCGCTAAACAGTGTAAACCCCACTGATATTTTCCAAATAACATTGACGTTGTGCTATTTTTATAAAAAAAAAAGTGTCAGAGTTTAAAAAGAGAATGCTATATTTAGATGCTTTATCATTAAACATTTTAATTGAAATCAGTCACATTTAACATAATTCTGGGTTATTTGGTGACTGGACTGAAACTATAAACTCAGCACCCTTAAGTGCTCATTCTAATCAGAGGTGGCTGAAACCTGGATTCCAACCGAGGCTCTTCGTGGTGCAAGCGCAGTTCACTCGCTTCTTGTTTGCCGCCTGAGCCACCCAGAGCATATAAGTCACGACGCCACATTCACCTCGACTCCCTCATCATCGTTGTTCGCTCTGCATGCGCATGTCCTCAACAGTCTACGGCGCTGTATAGGGGGAACCTTCGTCTTTCTCTTCGTGCCCAGGTGATGACCTGCATGGTTGAGGCTCTGTCAGGTGCTCTCTCAGAAGCCACGCCTCGAGCTCCCAGCGACCGCTGTCTTCGGCTGCTGAGAGAAGGCATGGACCACGGGGCGTGGGGCACGGGACACCTGATGGGGGCTATGGGAAGTTGACAATGGGGCACGTGGCACTGGGAAAGGATCACTAATCACGGCACGTGGGCAATGATGAGTGAGACGTTTACATGTAAGGGCCTTTGTGACCCCGCTGCCTGGTAAGGGTCTTCCCATACCCTGAATATTGTGTTTAGGTGATTTGACCAGAATTCACCACGCTGCTCAATGTGGGTTAAAAGCATGGACAATATAGATTTGAAGCTTTCGTGTATGCAAGGGAAAACCTAAGGGTATGGACAATATACTTGGGAGCATCGGAATACGTAGCACAATGGATGTTGCTGCAGTATTGTGTATAGAATCACCATACACATGCACTCAATCTCTCATCATATCTTGGAAGCTAAGCAATTTGTGCCTGCTAAGTGCTATGATGGTGGACTGCCTGGAAACGCCAAGTGCTGTAGGGTTGGGTTGTGAAATGGCCAAGAGATGGGAGTACGGCAATTGATTAGCCGATTTGCTCTGGGTTCCTCCCATGTGCCAAATACTGGTTGATAGAACTGGGCAAAATGTGCCAATGCAGGACCCCCTTGAACAGAAGGGTTTTAAGATTCAGCAAGGCTTTCGTAGGCAAATCCAGGGCATTGTTATCATTGCACAGATCATTGGATAGCAAGCAAGGTATGGGAATTGTGAAACTTGACAGGTCACGAAACGTCAGGGCCGATGACATGGGATGTGGACACCGTGAATTAGGCAGAGGCCAGGGGCCATTTCATCGTGACAATGTAACAGACGGGAAGAGATGCAAGGATTGAGATGCGAGATACTGGACATTGGACATTGAATGTGAGAATTTTGGGAACCTAACAATATTAAATAGAGCTCGGGGCATTGGTTGGGCCAAGCAGTTGACTTGACATGCTGTGCCCCAAGGATGGCATCGTGCTCTTGGCATTGACCTCACCTGGATCTGCTCAGTGATGACGTGTAACCTGGTGATGACTTGGTTGCAGATAAGAGGATCGCTGGCTTGCTGCATCACGAGGGCACTCGCCAGGATGGTGAAGAGGTGGAGAAGAGGAAGGCGTCTTCAGAGGAAGATTCCAAGCCGCAAGAAGATGACCAAACCAAACGCAGCGAGCACGGACACGAGGAGAAAGCGGCGATGGAGCAGCGCCTGAAGTTGGTCTCAGAAGGACACCATCGCAGCAAGGTTGGCGACGACGAAGATAGCAGCACGAAGACAGACAAGGTGAGCGTCGAGGAAGACGATTCGTCAATGAACGGGAAGCAAGGCGATGAAGCTGCAGCCCATGGCGAGGGTAAACATGACGACGATGATGACGACGACGATGATGACGACGATGATGTTGACGATGCTCCTGATGCCGATGACGATGAAGATGACGACACAAAGCAGGAGTCGGCACCCAAGCGCGACACCGTCCACTCGGCACCGAGCGGCAAGGGCTCGGCCTCGCACGAGGCTGGCAGGGGCGTGGGGGAGAGCGCAATGGACGGCAAGTCCAGCAAACACAGCACAGGGCACGTGGACTCGAGCCACGGCGACGAAGAACACAACCACGGCAAAGCAGACGATGACGACGACGACGATGAGAACGATGATGATGATGATAACGATGATGATGATGAAGATAGAGAAGCCAACGCGTCTGAAGGCGTCGAGCCACCGAGGGCGGCGACGTCCGCGGGGCAGTCCCGGCCCCGGCACCGGGAGGCGAGCGACGCCGTGCGGCAGGCCACGGAGGACGTGGAGCGCCAGCTGATGAAGATGAAGCCGCACGACGAGGACGATGACGACGCGGCGGACGACATCCGTCGCAAGCTCGACCTCGACAGCGAAGCTGAAGGCGGCGATGACGACGACGACGACGATGCCGGAGGCCAGGCGCTGGACAAGCGAATGGCCGAGAGTCCGAGCGACGAGAGGACCACGCAGTTCGACTCGGCGGAGCGGAGGCAGCGAGCCGGGAAGATGATCGCGAGGGCCGTGGCCAGATTCCACTCGGGGCTCCGCGTCTCCTCGACTCAGCCGCACGCCTCCTCGGAGCCTTCCCGTCGCTCCCCCGAGGAACAGCATCGCCATGACGACCATGCAGACAACGACGGCGACGATGATGATGAGGAGGAGGAGGAGGGCGAGGCGAAGCAAGGCTCCGATGCAGATGACGATGGAGATGATGGAGAGAAGATGAATGGAAGAAGCTCTCGGCATGAGGACGATGTCAGCCGGGAAGGAATTGCAGAGGTCAGTTAACTTAATTGACGCTTGCACGTGCCGCACTGTGCAAATTTGCGCCATCTGAGTTCGTATCGAGGTGGGGAAATTAAATTAAGCTTGGCACGTGATTTACATTTCATGTTCTCTTGCCAAAATAGCATATTTGGGCTTAACTTTATTGGATTAGTATAGGAATTCGTACATCTCTTTGGAGATGTAATAGAGTGTACTGGTGCAAATTGGGAATTCAATGTCCTCAGCGGGCATTAGCAAGGGTCGGTGTTGTAGCCACATCTCAAATGTGACGCTTGCCCACGACTCTTCCTACATAGAGGAGTTTCGTGTGAAAAAAGCCTCCGATTTCGTATTTTAAAGGACAATTTCATATTTTGAGGGGATTTTCGTGGAAACAAAAGTGACGTCACCCGATGCCACAATTTGGTGGGGAAAATGCCCATTTGTGATTTGTGGTGATGCAATACTCTCAGATTAATACGAAACAAAACTTATTTACCATCCGAAATGTCGTATCTAGGCGTATTTTTTAGGATTAATCCAGAAATGATGAACACATTAAAACTATACTATACTCACAACCTCTTTTATTTATCAGGTTAAGCCCACTGAGCTCGAAGCTATTTTTCATAGCTGACCTGGCCACACGTGACAGCTCATTGAAATGGCTTTTATCATCATCATCATAAACTTCACATGGGGGACTGCGCGTAGATCTGGTCACAGCATCCCCCCCTCCCCCCCTTGCGTCGTGCCGCCGTTCAGAGGTGCACGCGAATAGCACCACCAGCTTGTGCAAGGCTGCGAGGCATCTTTGTTTTGTCCATTGAGTTTGTTTCTTTGTCTCAGTTTCTGAGCACAGGCGAAAAGGCCCCAGGGACTAGACTTCCCGCAACAAACAGCACCACTGGAGGCGCAGTAGTTAATGATGACTACAGTGTATGTTGAATTGAGCAAGGTTATTGTTGCAAGAACTCGGGAGGGAATTCCAAAGCCGAGCAGTGCGAGATTAGAAGCGAAACGAGAAGTGTCGTGCCCTGCAGTGTGGTGGTGGTGGTGAATCACAGTGTGGTGGTGGTGGTGAATCACTGTGTGGTGGTGGTGAATCACAGTGTGGTGGTGGTGAATCACTGTGTGGTGGTGGTGAATCACAGTGAGTGTGGTGGTGGTGAATCACTGTGTGGTGGTGGTGAATCACTGTGTGGTGGTGGTGGTGGATCACAGTGTGGTGGTGGTGGTGAATCACAGTGTGGTGGTGGTGGTGGTGGTGGATCACAGTGTGGTGGTGAATCACAGTGTGGTGGTGGTGGTGGATCACTGTGTGGTGGTGAATCACAGTGTGGTGGTGGTGGTGGATCACAGTGTGGTGGTGGTGGTGAATCACTGTGTGGTGGTGGTGGTGAATCACAGTGTCGTGGTGGATGAGACGACACAGAGCTGTGTCTGGCAGACAAAGCCCTCAACACGGGTGAAGTTCAATGCGGAGGCGTCGCCATGGCGTTGCGGTCGTTGTTGTGGCCGTGTAAGTTAAAATGCGTCGCCTCCCTGTGCGCAGAGGGACGAGCTGGAGGGCATGCAGATGGAGCTGGAAACGATCGCGCACAAGCTCCTGCAGCTGAAGCGGCGCGGATGACGGCGCCGCCGGCACGGAGCTCGCTCGGCAGGGCGGTGTTGGTCTCTGCACAAGCACCGGTCGCCGCAGGGATTCATCTCTCGCCCAATATTGTCCAGGGCCCTTCTGAGCACCGCCGCCCGCCCATCCGCCCTCCGCCACGGTCGCGATGAGATGTTAACTCCCTCGCCTGGTATACAGGAGGTCGTGGGTTCTATCCCAACCCTGACGCCCGTGTATTTGGAGTTTGCTTGTCTCTCTTCCCGTGGTCGCGTGGATTTCCCTCCGGTTCCCCCCCTCCACATTTAGAATGAACATGGCGCGTTCAGAGTATTTGGCTGCTATAAATTCCCACGTCATGGCAAGCCACTTCGTTGAGCTGTCATTTGTGTTAGCCGGGTCACTTCTGAAAAAGAGCCGCATATCTCAGTGGGCCTTACCTGGTAGAACACTTTAACAAATAGTGCCAGTTTCTCTTCTGCCCCCTTGACAGCCGTTTTCACGACCGGCTGTCAATGGGGAAGTGATGGGAGCTGGGGTAATGGGGGGGGGGGGGGCAAATCTATGTTCTGGACCTCCGCCCCGTAACGCTGCGGCTGAAGTGACCCCCCCCCCCCCCCCCCGGGTGCGGCCGCTGACTCTGAGCGGCGCCCGAGAGAGGCGCGCGCCGGGGGCCCGGGGGGAGGGGCCCGGGGGGAGGGGGGAGGGGGGAGGGGCTCGGCACCCAACACCAGACGCGGGCGTTGCCGCGAGGTCCGATGCGACGTCAAATTGGCGATGCGGCGATCATCATCATTGCGATATCAGCTTCCCATAAGCTTGTGGTTGTGTTTCACCATTACTATCGCTGCTCTGCTTTTGTAGTGTGTTGTAGTTAAGGTACAACTCAAGATCACTGTAGGGTTCGTTAACGGTAGTTAACTCAATATTAGCCTGCCCGAATTAGTCCTATAATCTAGCAGGCGGTTACACAAAATTACTTAAACAATTCGAGGAACTAAGGAAAACAAATCGACAGCGATGTTATACGATCGCCAATCTGCCAATTCCTAAAAAAAAATATGTTGCAAAGCTATTATTTAATGGAAAATGTAATGGATAGTTATATTTCTATTTAAAAAGTTTGATAATTGAGGGTAATTTTATTATATTTCACAATTGTTCAGGAAATCGACAAATGTAACCACACACAAAAATCGGGAGCGCTGATAATCGCGATATAACGATATTTAGCAAAAACAAAGTGTGCGGGGTGCAACTACGGTGGATCTTGTGTGGTACGTAGCGTCCATCGCAGCGTGGCGGTGCCGCGGCAACTCTTAGCCACGTGAGGCCACGTGGGGCCACGTGAGGTCACGTGAGGTCACGTGAGGCCACGTGAGATCACGTGAGGCCACGTGAGGCCACGTGAGGTCACGCGAGGTCACGCGAGGTCACGTGGGGCCACGTGAGGTCACGCGAGGTCACGTGAGGCCACGTGAGGTCACGTGAGGCCACGTGAGGCCACTTGAGGTCACGTGAGGCCACATGAGGTCACGTGGGGCCACGCGAGGCCACGCGAGGTCACGGGCGTCCTCTGGGCCACACGCTTCTTGACGCTGCTGAAACGCAGCTTGCGCATTCCTTAATCAATGCATATATATACTATCACTATTGCCGGAAAGAGATAAATAAAAGAAGAAAAAACACATAAGCAATTATTTATAGAATCGATAGTTATATTTTAAAGAAAAAAAAACCTGAATGTACGCTACCTATATATTACCTGAGCGCTTTGCTGTGGCATTAAACATTGATGCGGAAGAACGCGAGAGTGGTTTTGTCTGAGAGCGGTGACCGCCGCCTGCAGTTGCTCTACAACAGTGGCATGCGCTCGGAACAATCTTCCACTCTCGCTGCGGTGGAACTACCGCCATGACCGCAAAGCTGGGGTTGCCACCTCTACGGTTCAACAACAAAATAACCGGAGGCCCATCGCGAGAAGAGTGATGAATAGTTGACAATACTGGACGAGGGGAGAACTCCGGGTACCTTACTGCGTTGTCTTGAGTGGGGCACTGTTACACACCCGGGAAGGATTTCTCGACAAGATAATGAATGTTCCTGGGTAAATCCAGAGAGGTGGCAACCCAGCTCCCATGAGCCGACTTTGTGTACTGCTGAAGAACCATTCCATGCTGACGCTGCTGCGCCACACTAGGAACGTCATTGTTGTGATCATTGTGGCCCGCCATTCTCGATCCACTGCTAGATAAAGGTCCCTGCTATGGTGGCGTGAGCTCTAGCTAGGCTATGAAGTGTGGCCCCTCTCTGCTGAATGCGTATCGCTCTTTCTCGCCTTGATCACCTCTGGGAATTATCTCCGTCAGCCACTCTTTTTATTCTCTGCGTTTGACCTCCTAACCACTTGCCTGGCTGCTGTTTGCAGCAGGGACATTGTTCTGTCCCAGTCTACGTTCTGGCCTGGCGAGAGCGAGCCTCGACCTCGACGTTGACATTCAGCAGAGACCACGTGGCCCACAGTTTGTGTCCCTTTTGCAATGAAAACTTCCACACAAAAAACGCGTTTGCCAAGGAAACCTTCCGATCGCTCACAGCCCCCATGCCTTTTGGTAAATTAGTCGAACACAGCGGTGCCTCTGTTTAATTTAAATCAACTGCGCGTTCTCTGTGTTCTCATCCGCTGGGAGACGCAATGCGTCGAGAGACACCGTTGCAATTAGACGAGAAATAACCCCCCTCCCCCAAACAATCATACAATTTAATTTGCACTGCGTTGTATGATTGTATGTTCAGCCATACGCATGCACCCTGGCGTCAATGCAGCATTTCCATCTGCACCTTACTGGGAATGCTGCTCAGCTGTACAACCAGCACCCTCTTGGAAAGTCGCGTGCGGGTGTCGCTTCGCCGTCGACGTGGAGCGCGCACGTCGCCACGTGGTGCAGCTCATGTGCAGCGATGACGCGCGGCGCTCCATCCTCGCAATCCGTGGTAGCTGGAGGGTGCCCGACTGAACCCTCGCTACGACTCTCTTAGGGTGCGTTTTACTTCCGTGTGACAGCCACGTTGTCACTTCTGTTCACCTCGTTGTATTCCTCTGCCTAGAAGCAGGCATCGCCGTCGTGTTTACGCTCCTTCTCTGTTAGCTGTAAGACAATCACACACGCAGCGTCATCAGCTGGTGACGCGGGGTTCCCTTTCGATGATATCGCTTCAAGTGGAATGTTCGCACGTGGAGTCCGTGACTCGCACGTGGAGTCCATGACTCGCACGTGGAGTCCGTGACTCGCACGTGGACACACACAGCGCCAGATATCCCGCCGGTCCGCTACCACTCGAGTCGTCAATGCTTGAGCGGTGCCCTTTGCTTTGTGAGTGCACAGCGCTCGTGTCGACCCACTGCTGGGTGGGGCTCTCACGACACCGTCCGCGAGGTGGGGGGTTATCGAGCCGTACTTCACCACGCTGCTCGGTGCGGGGTGGTGCCAGAGGAGGGCATTCGACGTGGACACGCAGCAGTGCAGACCCACACAGGTTTAGCGTCACTCTCCCCTCGACTGACTGCCACGGAGCCGCGCAGCCTATAACACCTGCTATGCACAGCGGTCACCCATCCAACAATGCCCGGTGCACAAGCCCCACTTAGCCTCACAATGCGCCCTGATTTGGCCAGAGACTGCAATTATTGACACTGTCAGGATGGACGCAATAAGCTTCTCAACTGAGTCTCTCGTAGCATCGTGTCACTTTAATTGGCTCCCATCGGGTCGTCACCTCGGGTGGTACCGAAGGGCGCTCCAGCCCAGCAGGGCCCACGTGGTCAGCCCCGTGCTGCGCTGACGCTACAGACAACGCACAGACCAGGCTGAGTTCAAGATGCAAAGTCAGATGTGAACCCGACACACGCACACACGCATATATATAAATATTCGATGCATATATCTTGATTTTAATCTTTCCTCGTTTTACTTCCCTTGTGCCATTTGAGGAATAAACATTAGCCACGGTTTTTGTTCGTCAATGTCATTGCATTCCGGGTTTGAGACGTGCCATTGATAGCACTGAGTCACCGGGCTGCTGACACTGTGCAGTGGTCAGCAACTGGACTGGTTCTACGAGGTCGTCGGTTCGATTTGACCTCCCGGTGCGGCAGCTGAAATAATCGGGCAGGAATTATTAATCCCCCCCTCCCCCCACTCTCGACCTCTGACGTGTGGTGGGGTAAAGTGTGGGTACTCCCAGACATCTCACCAGTGTGGAAGCGCCACGGTGGCTAGGAGATGTTAACTACCTCACCTGGTGTGCAGGAGGTCGTGGGTTCGATCCCGACCCTGACGCCTGCTGCTGTATATTTGGAGTTTGCGTGTCTCTCTCTCTGTGGCCGCGTGGATTTGTCTCTGGATCATCCGGGGTTTCCGCTCCACATTTAGAAACACGCGTTTAGAGTATTTGGCAGCTATAAATGTCCACGTGATAGCCCACTTCATTTAGCTCCTGAAAAAGAGCGCGATACAGCTCGGTGGGCCTTACATGCTAAAATACATTTTTTGAAATTCTTCGCAGTATTTAGTGCGGTTTTATTCATACCATGGTGGTCAGATGCAAACTAATGAACGTGTGCTTCGGTTTATTTGGGTAAATTCTGTTTCTCTTTCATGCAGCAAATATGGATTCCAAGCGTGACCTTCGTGAAAAATAACTTTCAGATTAAAATCCAAACTCTCATGGGTAAGTGATGCACACACACCGCTTTACACATCGGCACGCAGCTGCCTCTGATCCCACGAGCTTTTCTCACAGCCAGATTCCAACTGCTGCATTAAATGCCCACGCTGAGACAAAGACAACGATCCCCCTATAGCCTGCAACAGACTGTTGGGGCAAGTGCGAGCACCTATGAAGACCGGCACAGCACACGAGGGGGGGGGGGGGGTGGGTGGCCAACAACCACGCTCGGTCGCCTTCGTCTTCCCAGCGGCGATGTTTACTACACCGCACCAGGTACTCATTTGAGGCTGAGTCGACCTAGGGGAGACCCAGGACCGGTTCAGATAATCGTCACTGGTGTTAGCCGTGAGTGGGAATCGAACCCGGGACGCCAGGTTCGTCGCGCACCGCACTAACCACTACACTACCGCTCCCCACCACGCTGAGACAGACACACACACACACACATGTTATGCGTGTACGCATGAGCAGGCAAATTCATCAGGCAGCTCAGCACAATTTATTATTCAAACGACAACACAGATTGCGTGCCCAGATGCGGCGAATGAGATCTGCGCCAACAGAACGACAACACGAGCGAGAAGTGGGAGATGTTAAAGTCAGTGTCAGCTTGATGTGCGCATCCAAAGCACCGTCAGGTCTCGTTACCATCGATGATGTAAGCGACTGTCATTGCGCAAAGAAGCGGGCTGAATGGGGGTGCTCTCTGAGTTCGAGACGGAAGAAGGAAGAAAGCTGCGGTGGTCGCGATGGGTGAGACGGGGTTGGAGAGGCGAGGTGTCAGAATGAATTTGAAATCTCCCAGAGCCACGCAATCTGTCTCCCCACTCACCAACTCCTTCCCTGCCTCTCTCCATCGCCCACCCAGCTCCGAAACGTACACGCGTTATGTGCGATTTTATTATAATTTATGTCGATGCCACATTTTAATACTGGCGAAAGGTATTTAATTCATGGCCCAAAAAGGTGACGTAGAAAATAATTGTGCATGTATAATTCTTGTATGTACTGTATGTTAGTATGGGATGCATGTATGTAGATATCTGTTGGTATAATTGTTCATATGTACATTACGTATATATGTAGGAGTGTATAATATACAAACTTGGCCGGTGGGTATGTTGATGGGCAGGTGGGGAAGAGGTAGGGGGGTGAGTTGGTAGGTGAGCAGGTACAGGACGGCTGTATGAGTCGGCAGGTCGGGGGGGTGTAGGGGGGTGGGCAATGCTGTACAGGACGGCACGGCCATCATCGCATTGTCCACACGCAAGTGTTGTCTACTCAATTTGTCCAATATGTAAATTGGGGCTTTCGAAATCTTTGTGTGACGACACAGTGGCTACCAGCGCGGTCATCGCCACGTGGCACTGACCCATCGGGTCTTAGACAGCGGCGAGTCGTTAGTTCCACCACATCTGAACCCGACGCTGATCGTGACCCACGTGATGAAGCTGATCATCTGGTGACGCCCTCCGCATTGGCAGCGGTGCAAAAGCACAAATCGCAGAACAACAACAAAAACTCAACACGGGCACCGAAGAAGGGCCATCGCCCGAAACGTCACCTATAATATACCTCCATTATAAGGGCCACGGTGCTAGTGACGAACGCGTTGAGTGTGTTCTTTTTCGTGTGCGCGCGTGTGATCCGCAAGAGGCGGTGGGTGGGCAGATGCACTGCGCACGCTCGCCCATTCACTCCCTCGCTATTGATTCACAATCTGCCGCCGGGCACCTGGTGCAGGTGCCACGTGACACCTGGTGTAGGTGTCACGTGGCACCACGAGGTTGGTGGAACTCGTGGCGCGTCTCCCCATGCGCTCTCCTGTGGGGGGTCTCGTGCTCGCGAATATCACTCAACGCCAGCTGCCCAAGCCAGGCTGTATAAAAGTGTATGTGTGTAGGTCTCTGACGTGCGCGTGTGTGCATGTGTTTGTGCATGTGTGTGTGTGTGTACGTGTGTGTGCGTGTGTGTGCGCGTGCGTGCGCGTGTGTGTGTGTGCGCCACGCCGCGTGTGACGCCGCAGGAGAGAGGGTTTCGGGTGTTCTCGCTCGCGGGCCTGCGGCTCACAGCTCGTCCTTGGCGAGCTTCAGCACGCGCTTCATGGAGTCGAGCAGCACGACCTCGTCCCCGGCCTGGTACGCGTACAGGTGGTTGGAGTAGCGCCCCGTCACGTCCGCTCGCACCTTGCGGCCCGGGTCTGCGTGGCGATAGCAGCAGCAGCAGAAGCAGCAGCAGAAGCAGCAGCAGCAGCAGAAGCAGCAGCAGCAGCAGAAGCAGCAGCAGCAGAAGCAGCAGCAGCAGCAACACCAGAAGGAGCAGCAGCAGAAGCAGCAGCAGCAGAAGCAGCAGCAGAAGCAGCAGCAGAAGCAGCAGCAGCAGCAGCAGAAGCAGCAGCAGCAGAAGCAGCAGCAGTGCCGGCGGCATTAGCGACAGTGCTTCGCAGCGGTGTTGGTGCCAGTCACATTTGTAATGGCAAAGCCATCGAACGAAGACGGTCACTGCATCATCACGCGGCGCCTTCAGATGCGCTTCTGCGGCCGTCTGGAACGCTCTTCCATCCGATATTAGGAAGCCACTGGAGCTATGCACTTTTAAATAATCTAGATTACAAACTAATTTATTTAGAACTGCCTTTTGTGTTTAGTTTCTTGTCCTTCCCCCGCACCTCCGATCAGCACGGTTGGCTACGTACGGTGCCAAAGAAGTCAAGCGTACGTACATAACACTCGAAGCGGTGTCAGTGTCGTCTCATTGGCAAAAGCGCCAGCAGCAGTGGCAGTGTCAGTAGCAGTGGTAGTGTCATTCACATGGATCGACTGCAGCAGTATTTTTTTACGGCAAATGCGTCCGTAGTATTAACCAGGGCTGCTGCTGGGCTCGAACCACAAACTCACTCGAAGAACCCCAACCAACTGAGCCACCTCATAGCCATATTCGTTTAGTTGTAAACAACGAAAACTAAAATGACTCCTGACGCATGAATCCCCATTTGCACACACACGTGGAAGATGAAAAAATTAACCCGTAAAAACAAAGTTCTTCACTATAAATCCTTTATATGCGTGTTCAATGGGCCACAACCCAACCCACATTGGTCTTTGAAACGGGCGGCTAGAGTCCTCTCGTCCTCTGGCTTGAGATGGCTGCCACCTATGGGTCAGATGATTGCCTGCGGCGTTGAATGGTGGGCGGCGCATGACAAGCCCCGGGACATTCTCAAGGACAATTCTCACGGACGGCATTCCCCAATGATGCTAGTGCGGCAACGTGGAATGCGATATGAGTGCATCGTGTGCACTTACCGACGAACATGATCCTGGGGTAGTAGTAGCCGTCTGGAGCCATGTTCTTGTCTGTTGTCTCAGTCTGTTGGGATCGAGCACACACACACAGATATACATGTTATACACATGTTATACACATGTTATACACATGGTATACACATGTTATACACATGTTATACACATGTACCCCAAGTGACAGCGAATTATCATCATGCTGTCTTAATGTGCCTGCATCGCACAACGACAAAGATCCCCCGTATAGCCTTCAGCAGGCTGTTGGGGGAAGTGCTGTCAGCCAGCACCTGTGAAGGGCGACACGGCACACGGAGGGGGGAGGGGGGTGCACAAATATTGTTCGCTCTGGGCTCGCTCCCTTAGGGGCCAGGACCACACGTGGTGCTAAGCATAGTGGTGGTGGTGAGTGCGGTGGTGGTAGTGAGTGTGGTGGTGAGTGCGGTGGTGGTGGTGAGTGCGGTGGTGGTAGTGAGTGCGGTGGTGGTGTGTGGTGAGCGTGATGGTGAGCGTGGTGGTGGTGGTGAGAGTGGTGCCGAGCACTTTGACGGTGAGCAGAATGGTGGAGAGTGTGGTGGTGACTGTGGTGGTGAGCGTCGTGAGGATGGTGAGCGTGGTGGTGATGATGAACATAGTAGTGAGGGTGATGGTGAGCGTGGTGGTGGTGGTGGTGGTCAGCGTGGTTGTGAGCGTGGTGGTGAGTGTGGTGGTGAGTGTGGTGGTCAGCGTGATTGTGAGCGTGGTGGTGGTTGTGAGCGTGGTGGTGGCGAGTGTGGTGGTGAGTGTGGTGGTCAGCGTGGTGGTGGTGACTCTGGTGTTCAGCGTGATTGTGAGCGTGGTGGTGGTGAGCGTGGTGGTGGCGAGTGTGGTCAGCGTGGTGGTGAGGGTGGTGGTGAGTGTGGTGGTGGTAGTTGTGAGCGTACCTGCAGGTTCAGCATGACAAAGTCGTTCTGCGCCAGCTGCTGGAGGTCTTTGTCCTGAGCGAATGTGGCTCTCAGAGCTGGTGACAGTCACATGGCTACCATTAGTGAATGTGTCTCTCAGAGCTGGTGACAGTCACACGGCACCCGCTAGCAACGCTCGGCGCGAGCTTCCCCGTGCATCCCACGCCGAGGCTGGCAGCGCGGTCAACGTGAGCTCACCACCACAATCACAGACGCCCCACGACACATCCATAGATGTTGTTTTACTTAATGCACGAGCAGGGGAGAGAGCGCATTGACACCACGCGTCTCTTTTGCAAGGACAACCTGGGATGTCTTTCAGTTTGTTGTCCTGTCCCCGCAACTCCGATTAGCATGGTTGGCTACGTACGGTGTGAAATAAGTCAAACGGATCTCCAGGTGTGGCAGCTGCCCATTGCTGGTGCACGGTCACAGTGGCGGTGCCAACCCATTGGGTGGCCCCGAGCAAAAATCACATTTGGGTGGAACCCCTTCGTTCTCTTTATACGATCCGAGTGAGATGTGAGAAGAGATCGAGGCGAGGTACAGACGTGGTGAGAGATAAGAGAGAAGTGTAGACGTAGAGACGCATGCCGCAGCGTGAGAAGATGCAGACAGGAGACAGACGCACGAGATCAAGGGGCGGTTTCTACGTCATTCAGCTTGCCACGTTGATTCGGCGCTCAATATGAGCCGACATATTTCAATCAATAAAAACTCAATTTCGTCCGTCAATTCGGGGGCCCCCTTCAACTGCTTGGGGCTCCTGAGCTGTCGCCCAGCTCGTCGCCGCGTTCACCTGTGGAGTAGGGACACTCCTCCAGCCAGAAGATGACCATGAGGGGCTTCCTGTCCGTCATGGACTTCTTGAGCCCTTCCTCGTACGTCTGCACCCAGTTGATGGAGTCGCCCCAGCCGCTGCTCAGCGTCTTCGTCACTTGGACTTTCTTGGCTTCTTGAGCTGTCGCCACCACGGCGAGCGTGAGCACCGCGCACAGAACCTGGACCTTCATGTCTGCCTGGGAAAAAACTTCAAAGCCCGAGTGCGTGTGCGTGTGTGTACACGTGTGGCGTGTGGTCTGCGTGTTGCGATGTACGCGTGGTTGCACGTTTCAGCGCCGTGTGTGCTTTGTTGATCCGAGGGAGCTTGAACGATGTACCGGCTTCAATATATAGCGCCCCTTCGTTAGGGCTCCGTTGGGATGAGTTGGTGGCCCGATCGGGGGGAGCGGGGGGGGGGTGACGGAGTTGTCCAATAGGCGAGTGCCCAGTTGGCACTGGGTACTGGGCAGGGCCCCCCCTTCTCTTGCTCCATCTGGGCCAATGGCTGAATGCCCAGTAGCGGGGGGCTCCCCGGAACCCGGGGCCCATCAGGAAGCCCACTCACCCAGGCGAGGGCCCTTGAAGCCATTAGGCCTAATGGCTTGGAGAGGGCTCTCCAACTACTGGGCCAGTGGGGGGGGCGAGCCATTCATGAGTGAGTTGTTGTCACTGTGTGTCACTGTGTGTCACTGTGTGTAACAACTCACCCTCAAGAGTGAGTGCCGCACTACGCTACTAATCTGACCACCTCAATTCGATTCCCCAGTCATTGCTAGCATTGGTGGTAAGCATCCGATTTTGGACTGCCCCTCTGCTCGGTCGACTCCGCAATGTATTAGTACCGAGTGCGGGTGTGTACACATCAGCAGTGGGGAGACAAAGGCAGCCGGGCGTGGTGTTTGCCACACCACCCTCTCGTGTGCTGCGCCGGCCTTCATTAGTGTTCGCTAACAGGACTTACTCCAACAGTGGAAGTAGGGCGACACCAGGGGATCACTGTCGCTGTGTAACATACAATGGAAGTCCTCTGATCCGTGACCCCATTACCCACCTCTCCAATTATCTGCATAATGGGATCTTTTGCAGAGCCGTGCAAAGCCTCCGTATTCGAGAGCAGCCTAAGGAAGCAGACACCAGAGAGCTACCTCTGAAATAACTTTAATTTACATTTGCTCGACACAGAATGACAGTCAAGAACAGTCAAACCAATATTTAACATTTTTAGAGTGGGAAATGTTGATGTTATTACACGCAGGAGAGTTATTCCCATTGCTGTAAGCGGATTTATTTTCACAAATTAGGAATTTATTTTTTGCAATGACTGTAATGGCAAAGTTAGGCGTTTCACATTTCTTCACAGAAAAAAACACCGAAATGTTTTACCGTGGAAGCATCTCTATCACATCGTCCTTGTGCGAATAAAAAGTCACCGTGAAATGACAACGAATGAAAGAAGCCATCCGCGGATATCGCCAGAGAAGTGCACGGATTTCATGAGCTAATTGCCTTTGACTGAACGCGTTCGATATTGTCCTATTAAATTTTTACTCTTGGTCATGGATACAGACACGGGAATTGTTTTAAATAAATTACTATTGGTAGCTATGTGATTGGATGAATAATAGCTTCGGATTTTTTGCAGTGGTCTTTTAAATCTTTGATAAGATATATTTACGATAAGTAATAGAGTAATAAAACTGGCTTTTCGCTTGTAATTGTAGATGAGTTTATTTCACTGGAGCAATATCAATTAACCATTGTATTAATAAAGCATGCACACAACACACATCTTAAAGCTAGACTTGCTTTAAGTAGGTAACAACGTGGCGATTATAAACCCTTTTAAATAAAATGTCCTTTGGTGATTGAATCCCGAATCTCGTGGGCATTTTCAGCGTAGCTGACTGACGCGTGTGTGGACTGGAAGGCGTCCTCTGCTTGTGATGGACGCGTCCACTTGACACTTCGCTGGGGTTTCACGAGAAGTGCCCACAGGTCGACGCTTGACTCGCGACATCCTGATTGCATGCGGGGTGCGAAGGGGCCTCGAGTTGATGGTGGGCGGCAGGTGCACCCTCGACTCCAGCAGCAGCTGGTCAAGAGCGGGTCCCGTCCGCTCGCAAGAGGGGGTTGAGATTTGTTTTCTAGAGGGGTCTGAATTAAAATCAAAATCGGTGAGCAAATAGAGAAAAATATAATGGTGTTCATACATCCGACGATTAAAACGCGGTTTTTGCCATAAGGTAGCAATGCTATGAAGTTAAGTTATTTTCTTGAACGTATTATTTTTGTTGCATACGTACCGGAATGAGACGTTACGGAGAAGTTTTTCAAATGTGTATTAGTCGCTGTCACGTCATCGCTTGCGATAACGCACGACTCGTGGCACACGTGAAAAATAGGAATAGGTTGTCGCCTTCCTGGCAATAAAACAGCAGGTGTTAACATGTTCCCACACCAAATAGAAACCTTTCTCAAGGAACCAAGCACTGCATCAACTACACACTGTAGTTGGGAACTGGCAAACAAAGATCCCGTGGTGGTGGCACGACTCAGGGCACGTGTCCGTGTCAATTCCCCTCCACATATTTCCCACGTGTCTCTTTTCTTGAGACGTCATCAAGAAGACGCTGCAGACAATTCACATTCTCGTTTCAGTCCAGAGAACGGTGCTCGTGAATGAGCGGTGCTGTTGGCACGAGACTGCAATTCGCGTAGTCCGCTGTAAGAAAGTGCGACGAATGCATTTGAAGGCAGCACTCATTGCACACGCAAAGTGCTCGCCACAAATGAACCACAAACACGTCGCTGGTCTCGCCAAGGAGCAAAAACCACCACGCGAACTTCGATCTTCGCAGCGACTTTTGGCGAAGCCATCGAACAAAACGGCCGCAGAAGCGCATCTGAAAGAGCGCGAGTTCGAGTCCAGGCCATTGCTCGCGTTAGTGGCAGGCGGTATCAGCAGGGCCGATTAAGTTGGATGGGGCCCCAATGTTGTTGGTTTTGTTGAGGGGGGGGGAGCCCCTCTGTGTATAATCAATTCCTTGCTCTAACTGTTTCATCACCACCAGCCGTGCCCAATGCCAAACACCCCATGGTTATTTAGCACGGCCATGCCAGTGCCGGCTTGAACACGTGATGTATACCACTCGTAGCGATAAACCAGCGTTAAAAACGAGCGAGCGATTTTAATGCCGGACACTGCTTGATCGTAATACACATTGTGATGAAATGGCAATAATTACCACATTAGTACACGATGGGATTCATCACAGTGCTTCAGTATTGCATTTAAGCCACTAAGCGGTGCTGGGGGGAGGGGGGAGAACACTTACATGCCAAGGCTGTTGGGCTGCAGCACCTAAAGCTCCTGCGCCAAACCGGGCCTGGTCTGGGTCTGCCAGCTTTCACTCAATGGCACTACCCAGCGCAGTGAAGTCTGGTCGAATAACTCACAGCGTGACCAACGCGACGTGGGGGGAGGCTTTAATTCGAGCAGTGGAATATTGACAAATGATGAAAACAATTATATTTACGATTTTTTGTTCTCAAAAAAGCTCTTTGGCGGACGAATGCCTCAAACCACAGCGATTTCTGGGCCAATTTATCCGTCAACTTGGCCACTTTACCTGTCACACACACAACAAGGCAGCATTTCATTCACACATGAAGGCCTCAACACTCATTTGCAGAAGGGTCATGCTTTGCGATTTTGGCACGTGAGTGGAAATGGGAGAAAATTCAGACATAGGAGGGAATAACATTACAGATTTCCTCTCAAAGTGGGAGTCTAAAGCAGGGTCAATCTCCGTGTGATGCAGCAACCCTTTCTTTGGCTGTTGGGGCCTCAGATCCAGAGCTTGGCCTCAGACATCCTTCTTCCACAGACCAAACCCTAGACGTATTCCTCTCAGTCAGCCGATGTCCATCACACCTATGCACTATCACTAATTATCCTGGCCAAACCTGGACAAGTGGCAACCTTGGTCTGAACAACGACGGCTGTGTGCGAATGCCGGGGATGTGAGGAGAGGTTGACACAGCGCACGCGTGCTGCCCCCTTCTGCCTCCTCCCGGCTCTGCAGAGCCACGTGCTCGCTCTGCGCGGCGGCCACGTGGGGGGGGGGGGTGACAGGCGCAGTGATGCGACGTCTGCTGATTCAGCACGAGCGCAATGCAGTGCCACCGCTCTCGAGCCAATCGTCGCCCTGTGCTCCACGTGGAGTGTTTTCCACTGACAGCATCGTCGTCATCGTCAGTCAGTGTTAAGCATTATCGTGTTACCGGAGTAGTCTTTGGGTCTTTCGGTAAAAGTGACGTAGATTTTCATTTAGTACTTTTATTATTTTATTGTTATTATCTTTTCTTCTATCTACGTGACTTTACCGAAATAATTTCGATTTAAAGCTTGCGTGACTGCAGCGATTAATCTTCTTGGTTCTTTCGGTAAAGTCACGTAGAAGGGAAATAATAAAACAATAAAAATAAAACATAATAAAATAATTACCGAAAGAACCAAAGCATATGAGTCCCTGCAGTCACGAAAGCTTTAAGTCAACATTGTATTACCATCATTATTAATCATAATAAATAATCGTCATCATTGAACATCATCCATCAATCATCAATAATGTATAATCATCAATCCATAATTACTGCAACAATCACTAACATAATCTTTAATGTATATAATCACCACAAACATCACCATTATCAAGTGCTATCACGACCTAACACGACCTACCATTATCAGCACCACCACCATCACCACCACCATCAAACATTATCAGCAACACCACTTGCAAGCATAATTATCGTCATCAAAAAACATCAACCAACCCGCCAACATTACTACCAATATTCCCAACACCTTCACCCTCAGCACCACCATCAACACCACCATCATTATTGCCATCATCAATAACCACCACCACCATCACTGCCATAACACCAGCACAATTATTGCCATTATCAACAGCACCACCATCATTTCCACCATCAATACGACCACCACCAGCACCATGTCTGCCACTGTAATCGCTGTTGTGCTTACATCTGCCTCGGTGTCTAGTGACGCACAAGGTCCCTTGTGAACAATTCCCCTCGTGTGTAATGCTCAGTGTCGTCAAATGTCCAGATCCTTCCATCACAGACATTGCCCTGATGCCATCCTCGCTTCATTTGGGAAACAAATGGTCAGTGATGCTCCATAGGTTCACTTTCCGATTGGGTTAAAACAAAACTGGACTACAGTGGGAACAATTATATCGCACAATACTGGAGAAGGGGAGAGCTGCTTGTTAACACATTGTCCTCAATGGTGTATTTTATTTACTTTAGTACGCAACTGAAAACAAAAGTCATGTTTCACGGTCCGAGCAGCACCGACAGATTTCGTCCTGGGAAAAAAGGGACAGGTGGCGAATTCACCTGCCCATGATGCTGGTGATAGGCAATACTGTAATGGAAAAAACAACATTTGTGTGTTCTATGAAAGGTGTCGTAATGCTAAGTGTCGCACAGCGAGAGAGGGCACGGGGTGTATAAATAGCCGTCGACCGGTTCCTGCGCACGAGGTGACGACGTGTCAGCGGCAGGGGAGCGCTGCCGAGTCGTCTACCGCCGCAAACACGAAACTGGAAGAACAGAGACGCCGGACAACGCGGCCGCACAGACGAGCCTCGGCAAGCTGGCTGCAGGGAGCCAACTAAAACACCCACACATTTGTCCCATTCATAAGAAATGTGCCAAGGTGCACGCACACACACACACACACCGCCTCCAATAGACACTCTGCTCTTGAATAATCTATAGCGCCTCGCTGTGTTTACAGATTATGTTCCCGTAAAACAATACTCGGCAGATGTCTTGGGAGGCATGAAGGGCATATACATTCAAGGCCACATCCCTACCCCTTGCATTTATTTAAGTCACCTTGAACTACCTTTTGTGACTCAGCCTCATGGGAGCTGTTCTTCTCAAAACGTCGTCAGCCATGTCGCCATGTGTTGTATACTCCAAATGAAGGACGTGGGCAGGTGATCCAAATGGAGGGCAAACACATTTATCGTGGTAATCTGTAAAATTCGACAGCACGTGTGTCACACACAGCAATCCTCAACCGAGTGGCCATTAACCACGTGACTGGTGTACAGGTCAGGTGACTCAATAACCCTGCCAGCCACCTACAGGCCCGACTCAGTATCGCACGCTGCGTGTGCGTGTACACACGTGTGTAGTGGGGTGGATGCGGGAGGCGTCGGAGACGGTTCTTGGAGGCAACACTCTTTATGAACACGACGCTCGGCGGTGCAGCCCCCGAACACTCAGGGCTACGGTCCTCCTACACCGCTGTCTGGGGAGGCACTGCCTCAGGCTGACTCCCCCTGACACAGGACGACACTCAGGCTCCTCCGGCTACGGGTGCCTAGGGGGAGGCTATTCTAGCTCGCCCTCGCCAGGGTGCGAGTTCCGACCACGGACCCGCTGGACCCGGCCCTTACAAGGACGTCGGGCCGGGGCTTCCCAGGGTCTCACCACTGAGCCGCACAGAGTCCCTGATAAGCATAGCGGGGCTGGGGGTCTCAGGGTCCTATCTAGCTGCTCTTCTGCTTCTGTCTTCAACTGGCCCCGAGCCTGTAGAGAGGTACGCCTTTTATACACCTCCCAACCGAGGGGCGGGGTCCGGGGGATCCCAGGACACCCCACAGCCCATTGACGCCCCCACACGTGCATCGATGCACTGCGCAGCACAGAAGGACTTTCACAAAACCACACTTGACTCCCTTGCGGCTGCACGAGGACATAATTAAAAGAGTGGTCCATTCCGAATGTGCCGCACATGATTCAATCCACTGCTGGATGACGGCCTGCCGGCCTCCCCCAAAACGCTCGTGCGATGTGACAATCCACCCAGCGCCCACGCACGAGCCGATTTCAACGCTCCGTCTCCTGCGTGGACGTCACCTTGGGACGCGATCGGTTCCGTGGCTCTGCCACTCGGTTACTATTCCATAGCTGTCACCCCCTTATCGGTAGTGCCCCTACCTTCTTACAGACCAATTTAGACTTTATTGGTCACCCAGTGCCCCTTGTACATCTCAACGTTCATCCTACCAAGTCCCATCACAAGGGACAAACACAAACAAATTGACAATAAAAAAAAACTTTTTGCCCGTATTAAAATGGCTGTATGGCGTATGGACCTGAAAACTCAATTCCCCTGTACAAGAATACGGGTAAACCCTGTGGGTTGACAGCTCTGCTGCTATTCCTGACTATCTGCCCACAATCCCCTTCTAAGCGACGTTCACTGCCCAAACTCCGCTTACATTCCCTTACAGTTGGGATTTTTCTCATTCTAACCTACATGTTCTATCATGCATGTAGTAGGTAAATCATAACATCAAATAGTCCTCTAGAACTCAGCACCTAACACAGCTCCAATTATACTGGAAAAAAATAACCGGTTGTTTCATTATACCCGGGGAACCTGTACACAAGACAGTAGAGTATTGTATTTCGACAAGCTGTCACTCGCATTCACGTATGGTAATGACATTTAATATACAAAAGACAAAGAAGGTGCCTGGCAGTCTGCCGGGGTGAAATGTTTCGCGAGCATCGAGTGGCGGTGGGGCAGAACCACCAATGCTCGTCCACCTTTGTCTCACCAGCTCTGAATGTTGACGACGTCAGACTGGGTACTCGTTGTCGGCCAAGTCTACCCAGGGTTGCTACCGAAGTTAGAAGGCAACCCAGAGGTCGGCGGTTCGACCTCCCGGCGCGGCAGCTGAAACAACGATGCACGTTTTCTTAAAACCTCTGACCCCTGACCTCTTCCCCAGCTGCACGAATGGACACGCCGCAGTTCGGTCGATCGGCAGGTCGCGTGTGGTGGGGTAACACGTGGGTATGCCCACCTCCTCCGAGACGTCAGGCCAGCATGGAAGAGTAGGCCAAAATATACTCGAGAGGGGGCTCTCTCGACTTCAATCGTGGGGAGGTCATTCTGCCAGCAGTGGACGTCAGCATGTAATTGCAGGGCTGCACTTTTACCTGTTTTATTTGTTTGTAGAAATTTCGTCCGCACCATACATAGCCAACCGGAGGTGCAGGAGGCCCAAGCTCCGATCGAATACCATTTGCCACCAGTTCATGGGCAGGCATGAAACCCAGGTTACCATACACAAAACAAAGGCTCCCCGTATAGCCTCAACACACTTGTTTGGGGGCAAGTGCTGTTAGCGAGCACCCCTGAAGGCCGGCACGGCACACGAGGTGGTGGGTATCCAGCACCACGCCAAACTGCCTGAGCTTCCCCAGCGTCGATGTTTACACACCGCACTAGGTACCGATTTCAGGCTGAGTTGACTTAGTGGAGGCCCAGGACTGGTTCATAAAATCCCTCACTGCTGCTGGTGGCCATGAGCAGGAATTGAAGTGGGGACCCAGGGTTCGTACAGCAGCACCCGACCCGTTGCACCACCGCTTCACACACGCGCACACACACATTGAGCAGATCTCCAGTCTTGCAGTTTGAATAGTTTATATTTATTTTTTAACAAACATTTTACGTGAGTTTGGTATTTTAATTCCAGTTTGAAAAATAAGCATTCTCGACCCAAGTATTCTGCCAGTGGTATGCGCCGTTCAAGTTTTATTAACCGTTTCCTTTTTCGGTCAAACAAGATGAAACGATACAATACTGTGCTACAAAACAACATCCACAATGTATCCATGAGTATTCACAACGACACGGTTATGCTCATTCAGAATAAAAGTTGTACAAAAATAACAATGCAAATCTGCCGTAAAACAATAACCGTGCTAATGTCCACAATTGTTTAATGACCTTTTTTTTAGATAAATGTATCGATGCATGAGTACGTTACACCAAACACACAGGTTCAACGGTTTTAATAAGGATCAGCTTATAGTTATCCAACACAAATGTGCCAATAGACAGAATTGATACACGTTTCAATTGTAAACAATTATATCAGCAGCATATAACATAAATCCGGTATGTTCTTGCCTTTGATGAATGTCAACACGGAACAGAGGACGCACACAATGCCCCAATGTCGCGTAACTCGGAAACGCAAATCGGTCTCGTCGCCAGGATTGCCGCGATATTGGCGATGTCCGTGGGGAAAAAACTCGCCGTACGTTTCGCAAAACTATCGTGTTATCGCGATTATCGTTCTTCTCACGCACTTAATGTCCAGGACAATGTTTATCGAGTAACAATAATTGAAGGCGATGATAACCTCATCAAATCAGCGCTTTGAATATCGGTGGAAGTTGACATTGCTTTCGTAGTTATTATTCGTTTATATTTTGTAACCGACGGTGGGCGCGTTGTCCGCATCGTAGATTATAAAGTTGCAGAGGCGAGCAACCGTTGCACCCATGGCGGCACTCCACGGGAAGAGAGTCACGGATATGACGAATGGGAAGAGACAACGGATCCCGGGAGAGGGAATGAGAGAAGATACGTACTGGGACATGAGATGACAAGGATGGAAAGGGAATGGAAAAAATGTGAGCAAAAGGTCAGGGGAGATGAGCATGGGGAGGAAGAGGGACTCGAAGCTGCATGGTGACTTACAGGAGGTTGAGCTGATGCACAGAGATTACAAGACCGATGACAGCTTGGTTGAGTGAATTGCAGTTGAAAAACTTTTTCGGTAAATCTTGAATCCTACTTAAAGGCGAAAAAGATGTTAAACAATCGCAAAATTATGGGAAGCTGATATCGCGATAATTGTCATGTCGTGAACATTCTAATTCTATCGTATCGTGTTGTGAAACATTATATCACGGCAACCCAACTCATTGCAAACAAAATTATTTTGTCTTTGATAATAGAAATAACTTAAGGCACATTCACATTGCTCATTTGATTTTGCAAAAATCTGCCTATAAATCCAGAAGTCAATGAGTTAAAATGAATCCAATACTCACGCAATTAATTTAAAACACAGTACGTCTTACGAACTATTGCTTTCAAGTCAGCTGTTAATGCCAATTGTTGTTAACTTGGGATAGTAAACATTGAACAACGTAAATGTTATCATTTCAGGTTAACTTATATCATGCTCATTTCTAAAAGTTGTTCTCTACTGTCCTTTACGAGCAGAACTATGCAACAGCCAAAAGGTAAAGTGGTTTTCTGCCCAAATGAGCATTAAGGCATCGGTGTTCATCTCTCGGTTATAGCCCTGAGTCAGTGCTGGCGATTCCATGTTCTTATGATGGTGGTCGTATGGATGTTGAACTTCTTTCGCGTCGTACATAGTCAACCGTGCTAATGGGAGGTGCGGGCCAGTGTCTCTGTCGGACAACCACCGTTGTTGGTTGTTGACCTCCCAACACCGTGGGGGGGGGGGGGGGGTCATTTGTATCGACCAGAGGGATGAAAGGCCGAGTCAACCCCCCCCCCACCAACCAGGATTTGAGGTCACGACCTTCCAATTGCGAGCCGCTTGGCTCTCCCGCTGAGCCACCCGGCCGGATCGTAATCACTACTTAACGGTTACTTTGAAAGCCTCATCTATTTTGAAAAGGCAGAAAACGACGTTTCATGAGAGGAGCCAAAATACAAACAGCATACTGTATAAATGATATATACAGTATACAAGATTAACAAAATGGTTGTGCACAGTTTCTGCATTTCTTTGCTGATGTATAGTAGGCTAATACAATTAGATTTCGTTCGCTTACATTTGCGTAGAAAAATAGTGTTTCGTCGTACAGACTCACATCTGCGACAATATTAACAGCTTCTTGCGCAATAGTTCCATTAAAGAAATTAAACAATCCAATTTTACGGTCATAAGCATTACCATGCATAAAAATGGTAGACTTTAATCTCAACCCAATGTGTCACAATACGTTTCTTTTTCTTTCATTAATCCGCTGACAGGGTTGCGTTAATCAAGACGCCGGGTGTATGCGCATAAGGAATGTGTTCCTCCGCTCTGCTGGCCTCAACTGAACCCAGGTGGAGCCAAGTGCGCAGTGAAGCCAAGGGTGTGATGGTGGTGGTGGCAAACTCAAGTGTACGTGCTCGCTCATGGAACAGGCTTCAGGGCGACTCTTTGTCCTCATTTCATCACAGAGTTGAGGTAGTCGGCCAGCCACTCTGAAAACTCCGGCACGCAGTCGTACGCTGCAACGACAAAATCATCACGGTTATCGTCGACGTCAACAGCATCGTGATCATCGTCATCATCTTAACCACCACTGGGTCACTGGGCAGCTGGGCATTTGCCTGGGTGGGCAAGTGGGTGCATCACACACTCAGAAAATCGTACACGTCTCAACTACAATCATCCAGCAAATAGAATCCGGCCGAGTGTGTAATGGCACAACTGCAGGACCTGATTATAAGGAAAATGCTTGGTTGCCTATAGGGTTCGACGAACAATGCCGCCACCACTACTATCATCAAACAATATCAATATATACTCTTTGGTTCTTTCGGTAAAGTCACGTAGGTAGAAAAAATAATTTGATCGCGACATTTCGATCGCAACACAAGCAACCGTCTTCAGGTGAAACAGAGGGGGAATCTGCTGAGGCAGGCTGTTTATCAAGGTGTAGAGATGGGCAGGGCAGCTCATGTTATCATGTAGGAGCGAGCAGCAGAGAGCGAGTAGGAGAGACAAATTTGCTTGTAAATGTAAATGTAAGCTCGGCTCAATTAGCTTCATGTAAAGGAACCACCCACTTACACAGAATGACCCACTTTCTGTGCATGAGTCACGGTGTTTAAATGTCTACCCTTGGCAAAGGCCGCCAGGCACGGTCGTAGACATTGCAACTGCCGGGCGCTCGTGGCCATGCTGCTCGTGGCCTGTAATCGAGGAGCGCCGTGAAGGCAGCACCGAGCGATGGTGGATCGCACTCATCCGTGAAACTCTCTCCCTACCTCGGGGCTTTGTGGTTGCCATCTCCTGGCTCGCCAGATTCATGTATATCTGTACGGGGATCGAGTGCTAGCACCGCACCCCCACTCCCACGCACGTGTGGGTTTTGTGCAGGTGCTCTGGTTTCCTCCCACACGACAAAACACATTCCAGTATAGGTCCACAGAGCTTGGGCAACTAATCCCGCCGGTTCTGGCTGCCTTCCCGCTTCTCTGTGCTTTTCTGTGCCGAATCACTCTCTCGCTATCTTTGACAGTTAATGAAACCTGCGTGCGTTACAAACTATAAATGAATATTACGTTGTTGGTCTTATTATCATTGTGCGACTGGCAAGCCTTAATAGGTGCTCGCTAGACACCATTGCCCCCACAGTCTAGTACGCTAAAATACTCAACTGGGATTAAACATTGCAATCACTGCACCTTACTGGCAGACTCGTGCCCGAGATCACTCTTGTAAAAGAGACCCAATCCTGGTCTCTTGAGTTCTCACCTGGTTAAACATTATAAACTTGACAAGATGGCCTGAGGCCAGAGCTGTAGCATGAAAGCTGTGAGTCTGCCTGCTGCACGTATTTCATTCTGTGCTTTTATCACCTGAAATCAAAAGGGAAGTTCGACCTCTGTATGCCCAGGACTTCCCTTTTTAGGACCCGCCCCCTCTTGCTTAGGCTCTGCCTCATCCTGCTTAGGCCCCACTCCTTCATCTAGACACTATGGTAGGCATGTTTGGGTGGTGGGGGTGGCAAAAGTCAGGGAAGGGATGGGGCAGCTTCACGACGACAACAACCACCACAATCCCTCTTAGAGCAGCAAGCTAATAACGGATGCTGCAGCGGGCAGCGTGTGCGTGTGCGTGCTGTGCGAGTGCTGCACGTACAGGGCAGGGCGTTGACGTCGATGACATAGTGCCGCCCGGTGCCGTTCTCCACGATCACGTCCACGCCGACGAGCGTCACGTGCAGCGCGTCCTGCAGGGCGCGCACCACCTTGTGCACCCAGCGCTCGCACAGCGGCATCGGCATGGGCGGTTCCTCGTCGTCCAACTGGAGACCATTCAAAATGAGCGTCGTTAAAGGGATCACCGCTAAACCGGGTTCACAATCGGTTACCGCGTTGCCAAAAGCCAGGAAGCGGTAACCGATTCCGGCGGAAGTTTAGTAACGAACGCAGCGATTGGCACGCGCGAACATGAACAACGCTTCACGGTAAAAAGTTAAAGGTACAGCCTTGCAATTTCTTTGCAAGGCTGAACCTTTGGTGGATGAGCCCACACTGGAGGAAGATCTACCGGGCATTTTTGTCTGCTCTTCTTCCACGCTGACGAGGCGTGTTGGAAGAGGTGGAAGTACCCACGCTTTACTCCGCCACATTGCACCTGCTGATCGACTCACTGTGGCGCCTCCCTTTGTTTCTCAGTTAAAAGGTAGAACATTTACATTCAGAACTCAACATTCCGATTTATTGCTTGTGAGAAACCAGCGACCGGTTTTTGGCCACGTATTTTATGCCAGTTACGGGTAATGCAACAAAACCGATGTAATCCCAAACCCTCGTGGAGATGCAGCGTTAGTGACCCGCGCTCGCACGCACCGGCGGGCAACGCCTGTCGCGTTATTTTAACACGTGTCCACAACCTTTGATTTTTACACGTCAGCATTACAGTACTGCCACTTTATACCTTGGATTTTCTATAATCTACGCCTCGAGTTGGCTGGGCTCTTCTCTACCCCAACAGCGACTCTGTTGTTGTTGGTAGTGGCTGCCGTGGGCCACTGCCACCAACACCACCGACGCAACTGGCTAAACCGGATTTTTTGCGTAACCAATAAGCATCGAATTAAATTGAAACGGCGGAAAAAGTTTGAAAGACATAATCGTGACATCGAAGAGGTGGGAGTAACTAATACTGACACGGATATTTTAAAATTGCTCTAACTTTTCAATTTGTGCTATTAAAGTAATTATTTTGCCAGACTAATCTTTAAATCCAACAGAATATAAAAAAAAATATTTTCACAATACATATTATCACGGCATTGTATTACATAAAAGAAGACTACTTTTAGTGTGCCAAGTACAGGCTTGTGAGTAGAGTATGAAAAAGACAGCCGTCTCTTATTTTGCTGCGGCAGAGCAACGCGTCCTCTACGAGTAATCGCAAACAAAAACGTCAAAGTGAATTTCTGCTCGAATGAGCTTTGAGAGCGGTGATGGGGATTCCACATTCCTATGGCTGGGGCAAGTCTCCTCCTCTGGACAACCACCGTTGACTATCAGCACACCGGGTGGCATTCACGAAGCATAAACGCTTCCCTCTGCCTCATACTGGCTGGTCCGCACCGCTCACGTTGCCGTTGGCTTTTACAAATAAGCTGGTAAGTGGGATGCTGCCCGTCTGCGAAGATGTTTATCCTGCATGGGTGAGGCTTTCTCCGTTCACACCTTTCTCCTCCCACGCAAAATACTCGCAGAGGAATGTATCGGTGTTGTGACACCAGCGACAGTTTTCTTGGGTACACAGAGTATAATAATCGACATCACGGGACCTCCTTTGTCAGTACCAAAATATGAGATTAGGTTTTTTCCCCTTTTTTCTGGCAACAAAAAAAGTATTCTCATAATTTGGAACTGGCAAAGGAGGTGCATGATGTAGCTGCTCACCCCGAGCTCTCATCACTCTGACAGTGCAGCGTTGTCTTTGTGCTGTGTACGCCTTATGGCGTCCTCTGATCTAACACCGTTTGAGACGAGGCTCAAAAGAAAGCTGTCTCTGGTGTGGACCAATCAGATTCAAGGACAATGCATCATAGTATCAGAGTGTGTTTTTTGTTTGCATTCTGACCACGAGTATTGTGGTTAATGCAGACATGATTCCTTGGAAAAGGTGTTTTTTTCTGCCAGAAAAAAAGGGTAAAGAAACCTATTCTCAAAGTATAATAATAATATATTTTACTCGGGAAAGCCATGGTGAGTAAACTTACGACTGAGAGAGGGGAGTTCTTGTTTGGTTTGCAGACCTCATGGCTGTGAAAGAAAACCGTGTCTGCATCTGCAAGGCGACATCACCGCAGTGAAACTTTAATGAGTGCATGACACCGACTAATACATCATTTTTTACAATATATTATATAATGCATCCGAGGTGAATAAAAAAAAATGTGCTATCGGTTCACATTACGAGGTATCAGTAGGAAGCATACTTCGGGTTGCCACCTGTCCTGGTTTTCCCAGGATCCTCCTCTTTATGAGATCGCCGCCCTATAATATCTGCAAGTCTTCCGGGGACATTACCAGTCTCAGCTTGTCAGTTGCGTAACCATACACTTGTCAAGTCACGTCCTTCTCCCCTCTTACAATATTTCTGGATATTCCACTTTACATAACATGTGTGTCGGTTTAATTGTATCTATGAGGTGGCAACCCACGACTGCTAAGGACTTGAGGACACGGCCACTATTTCAGTTTGTTTGCTTTTATCCACAAATTAAAATCGTGTTCTTGCCATGACACTAGGACGTTTTCGTTTGTAACTCCTACAACTCGCAGTGTACCACAGAGCTACTTCTGAAATCACTTCAATAGGCCTCTTTCATCCACGCTCGGGGCATACCTTTGATATGCCTTGCGAGGAGTGTTCATTGCATGCGTATAATGCCAACTTGTTAAATTCTCAAAGCTGGAAAATCCATAGGCGACTTGTTTTTTACGTGCTGGGTTTTATTGTGCAGTTATTGGTGACTGGACTGAGACCAGCAACTCGTGAAATATGAGAACCCGGTTTCATCTTTGACAGTTGCTTGGAATTTGAGCGCAGGATCTACATGTTCTGTCACAGGCATCATTGATCACTGCGACAGTCCACCCGACTGCCTTCTCGTGCAGCTAAAACTTTGCTTATTGTTAATGCAGGACACTGTTAATGAAGGACATGAATACAAAAAAAAGCAGAATGCATTTCATCATGAACGCTTGCTATTTACAGAAAATATATACAGCACTGGCCCTTCTTCAGATCAGAGGGAGAGAAGGGCAGAGAGATTGACAGCATGTATACTTGGAGATCACATGTTACTTGTAAATCTAGATTGAATATTCATTTCCTTAGAACTGCTTTTTGTGTTACTTTGTCGTCCTTCCCCCGCACCTCCGATTAGCACGGTTGTGACCACCATGCATTGAACAGGTGCTATAGGCTGCCATGTCCCCCACGTGCTCCCTTGCCTTCACCAACCTGCGCCAAACAGCGTGAAGTGTGGCCAAATAAACCCCCCAGGGCCCCCCCACGGCATGGGGAGGCCCTCATTCAGCAGTGGATTGACAAAGAGCTCGACAACAGAATGATGAAGGTGGCGAAAAGTTCGAACACTCTCTCTCTGGAACAACGCACGACGCACTGTGCTCTATCCCGAGTCCTACTTGGGTTAAGTAAAACGTGAAAGTTTGCACGCTCTCTCTCTCTGGAACAACGCACCGTGCTCTCCCTGTGGGAAGTTTTTGATGGAGAGCCGCAGGCTGTGCACCCAGCGAGTGCCCACCACGTACACCTTGTGCAACACGGCGTTGTGGTTGATGAAGCTCTGCGCCACGCACGGGAGCCGCACGTCCCTCAGGCCCCGACGCCCAAAAATCACCATCATCTGCAGGAGTCAACGCGGGGAGGCAATCATCGCCCACCAAGCGCGTCACTAGATTTTATCCCGGGCCGACGTTAAATTAGCTACGGCGCCATCGGCTGGGCCAGGCCGAGCGGATGAGCGACTGCGGGCGATGCGACGGGCAAGACGAGAGATCTGCGTTATTCTTTGAAGAAAATAAAACTAAACGTGCCAAGCTGCCAACGCGTCGTGGGTTATTCGTGAGGCTACCATTTTGGCGAGGACACTTTTGGGGGGAAGGGAAATTGACGGCCGAGGGGTGGGAAAAAAAAAAAGCACAATTCGTGGAAAAAACGGTCGGCAGGGGAGCAAATAATGATGTCCCTGTTTAATAACAAAGCTCCCACCCGAGGACACGAGTGTCGGAGCAGCCCAACGCCCCTCCCCTCAACACGCCCCCACCTGGCAACCATGACCCAGGCACCGCCCCACCCACCAAGAATCTGCAAATCTGATTGGGCGACCTAAAATACATTCTAAGGGAAAAGTCGAAGTGATTTCCTGCCGCTCAAATGAGCATTGAGGCAGTGCTCAGCCCTGAGCCAGTGGTGGAAAATACAATTGCCTATGACAAGGATGAGCCTCTCCAAAGGCTTCGTGGCTTCCACTCAAAGTGATATCTTTTTTTGGAATGCTAAATCTGTAATGAATTAAGTGCATCATAAGTTTGAACAACATCATTGCATTTACATTTAGTCCAGGACTAACATTTACCAAATTAGCATGGTTGGCTACGTACGATGCGAAATAAATTGCGCGTACACACACGTCGCCATGAGACCTTACCTCGTTAGAGTTGTTTGCTTCAGCCACTTTTGTCTTACAAACTGCAAAAGGCAAAAGGATGTGAACACGTGATAGAAAAGTGCATCATTTAAACATCTCAGATGAATGTAGACTGCAAGATGTATAGAGCACTAACTTGTATTGATTTGACCTCTATGGCCTCTCTATTTATGTGCAATGAATCAGGGTCATTGCCCAAAACGTCACCTATTGTGTTTGTCATTGACAAACACATTGTCATTTCGTCTGTGCTTGTGCACCACTGCCAACGCAGTATCACCACACAATTTGGATTCTCATAGCTGTGCATGTCTTTGGTTCTTTCTCAGCAATCCCAGTAGGTGGTGGAGGCTCCAACTCGACACTCTCCCCAAAATGTTAACAAGCTCGAGAAGCTGTGATGTCATCTTCTGCTGACGTTCTCCCACACAAGGCGATGCACTGCCAGCTGCTTTCGAACGCAAATTTAATTGTCTTGTGACATTGATGGCAATGCTACAATTTGATGTAATTTTAGGTAAAATAAAGAAACAACACCGGACTCATCGATGGCCGGTGCCCCCTAGGCATTCCCCTCCCTGGCTGTGCGGCACCCTGCCCAGTGTTGAACTGCTCCCCTCCCTGCCCAGTGTTGAGCTGCTCCCCTCCCTGCCCAGTGTTGAGCTGCTCCGCTCCCTGGCTGTGCAGCGCCCTGCCCAGCGCTGTTCGCGATTGGGAGACAGCGGCGGAGTTTAAATCCTGCCTCAGCAACCACCGTGGTGGCGAGGAGCTGTCGTCTCCCTCGCCCGGTACACCAGAGGGCATCGTGGGTTCCACCCCGACCCGGATGATGCCGCCTGTTGTATATTTCGAGTTCGAGTGTTCTCTCTCCCTCCCCGTGGTTGGTGGATTTTTCTCTGGGTCCCACCCGTTTTACCCCCCACATTCAGAAACGTGCGCTCAGATTATTTGGCTGTGACTATAAATTCCCAGGTGTGATGATATAAGCCACTGTGCGGTGAGCTATCAAGTCTGGTCAGGTTGCATTTGACAGAGAGCCAATAGCTCAGTGGGAATTACCTGGTAAATACAAAAAAAATGCAAACCGCAGTAGTTTATTTACTCTTGCTTTCAGTTCTCTAAATTATCTCCTATTTGTCTTCTCAGTATTTCCTCCGCACGGCGAACAACTTATTTATTTATGGTGACGCACGGCACCGTGAACACCTTGTAGAAAGGCGCTTTGTAAAGGTGATTTGCCATCACCGTTGGCGCTGGGTGAACGTTTCTCTTGCGAGCGCGTGGGCTCCCATGCGGGGCTTGCATGCTGCATTGTCACCGTGACGCCCCCGTCTCACCGAATGGAAACGTGACACCGTGCTGAGCCATCAGGTCGCAGATCTCGCCCGGATCTGATGTCTTGAGCTCCACGAAGTTGGGAATGCAGATCCCATCATCTGCTGCTGCCCACAAGCAGGTTAAGGCAACGATCAACGGCATTCTTCCGTGGAAAGGCCACCTTGAGCTGGTACGTTAAACGCTCTGTCATTGGGGTATCTAACTCACGGTTGAAAAGGTTGTGTATATAGTAGTGTATAGTGATTTAGTGTAGCTAAGGGACGAATGGGGTGTGAAAGTTTGAATATGACGGCTCAGGAAAGAGTAGTCGTAGTAATAATAATATAGTCAGCTGACCGGTTAGCCAGCCAGTTAAGTACTGTGGCGTAAGAGCATTTAAATAACAATGGAAAGGTTGAATACAGTAAAGTGATGTACCGTAATTAAGTGCCAAATAAGGTATCATTTAGAATATTTTGCAGTTCGGAACAAAAAAAATATACATACATTAAAAAATTATGTAGAATGATATACAAATTTAACTAAACTAAAGTTTTGTGCAATCAATAAAAAAATATACGTATCATTCTAACTGGGTGTCTACTCAACTAATCATTCTTTTGGGCTTGAATAAATCAATACCACTTTTTGGAAATACAATAACAGTGGTTGAAATGGACTAAATGATCCCTGACATTTGAATGTGGATCTTTCAACAGTGGCTCATAACCAACTGTGGAAATAATGACTGTCAAATGCTGTGGACATGTGGCATAGTATCATGTCACATCCTTTAATGCAAACAAATAAAAAATGTGTTAAACTAGAATAGGTGTACAAGCCTCCTCCACAGGGGCTAATCTTGGCATCAATGGAACCATATGTTGGTGGTCCCACGAGGCTTTAAATATCCCTTACCACATCAGCCTATCTCTTCTTTAGCCTGTCATGTCCCCAATTAGCCCCCTCTAAGCAGCCAAATAGGCTCCTTGAGGCATGCAGTAGCTTTGTTCGTGGGCTACATGACCCAGCAAATGGGGGGACTCTGTCCAGACCTCTCAGTGGTGTACGAGCTCCTCACAATGCAGACTTGGTAAAATCAAGATGGATAATGGACAAGCTGACCTGCAAGTGTTTATGCTAACGAAGACAAAGATACCTCCTCGCCCTATAGGCCTTCACAGACTGCAAGTGCTGCTGTTAGCGAGCACCGATGAAGGCCGGAACGGCACACGAGGGGGTGGGTGGCCAGCACCAGGCCCCGCTGCCATTCGTCTCCCCAGTGGCGATGTTTACACACAGCCTCAGGTACTCATTTTAGGCCGAGTCGACCTAGGGGAGACCCAGGACCGGTTCAAATAATCATCAATGACATTGGTGGCCGTGAGCGGGAATCGAACATGGATGGCCGGGTTTGTAGCGCAGCTCACCAATCCATGTGCCACCGCTCTCCCTACACACACACGCAGGTGTGCCCCTGACCTGTTCCACCTTGCTGTAGGCGTCTGATGAGCGAGTAGGTGACCTCTCGGTCCAGGAGGGTCTTTATGCTGTCCAGGGGGTCCATTACCACCATGCCTGGCCTGGAGGTGATGTACTCCTGCGAGCCCACACGGAACCACACTCCATGAGCTTCAGGACCTATGAGTTCACACCTCACCACCGACATAACCAGAAATGTCTCGTCTCTTGTGTGCCAATGAGAAAATCACTCTGAACAATTCATACATTACATATTCTATTCAAATTTGGTTTATTCATATCACAGCTTTACAGTCGAATTGAACATACTTTGAGATTATTGCATGGACCTTGTTTAGACCTTACTAATAGTGATTTGGGGATGAGGATTACAATGACGACGATGATAATGCCAAGGACACGCACCTGGAAGTCATCTATGATTCTGCGTGCTCGTGTATCCCCGGTGCTGGCATTGTGCATCTCCTCCGTGAGCCGGTGGATGAGCACCTGGAAGGAGCCCTGCTCGCTCAGAGGCCGCGTCTGGTTTATCTGAAAAAAGATCAACAAAGATCCCCGTATAGCCTTAACAGACTGTAGGGGCAAGTGTTGTTAGCCTAGCACCTATGAAGGCCGGCACAGCACACAAGGGGGTGGGTGGCCAGCACCACGCGCGACCGCCTTTGTCTCCCTAGTGGCGAAGTTTACACACCGCACCAGGTACTCATTTGAAGCAGAGTCGACCTAGGGGAGGCCCAGGACCGGTTTAGATAATCGTCACTGGTGTTGGCCGCGAGCGGGAATCGAACTTGGGTCGCCATGTGCGCAGCGCCACGTGCTAAACGCTAAACTACCGCTCCCCACGTGCACACACGTGCAAAAACCCTCCTCTGAGACTACATACACTGGAGTCTACCGGGACATGCGCCATTAGCGGGCACCTATATTAAAGCCGGAAGGTACACAAAAAAGGTCAATGGACCCACTCACACCAGAACCTCCCTGTGGTCAGTGTTGACCGTATCATTGTCAACCTAGAAAAGGCTCAGGACAGATTCACAAACCAATTTACAACGGTGATGAGCATCACAAGTCAGGGATGAACGATGGATATTGTGGCACTGCGGTGCAAAGGGATCACCCACGACGATAGCACTCGGCACGAGCAGAAGCGTGCGTTGCCTCGGTACACTTGCAAAGAGTAACCCTCCACTGGATTGTTAAAATTACTTCAGAAAGTGAAAAGATATATGTTGCATTACGTGACGATTACAACAAATCATATTTTTCCATGAAACAAACTCGATAAATGTACAGCGTTGATAGAAGGCATGTTGGTGTCACTCCTTTATATATCAAGTTAATGATGTAAATTATCACGCCACGCCGGAGATTTAATTATGAAATCTTGGGGGTTGCAATCCAATTGAGAATTATTTCATCATCTTGTTTTTAACTGCGTCGTTTGCACAGGATAACGTCGCCAACCTGACCTTCCCATCTCCGCCCTGACCAATCAACCACCTGCACCTGGGGCAGCATTGGCACACGGTGTAACTGTCGTCCTCCAAAGCTGTTCCCCCATATCTGACCTTTCACATATCCGCCTATACCTCAATCCCCAGCGAGTCGGATACGCGACGTTGTACCGTATACTTTCTTCTTCATTCCGTCTCGATTCACTTTTTTTTTACTCCGTTATCTTGACCGTCACACGAGCACTCATTTGCATCCAACTTTCAAAATCTTGAACAAACACAAGATCCAGGTTCGATTTTGGAAATCTTTTTGGAAAATATTTCCAAAATCTTGAACTAACACAAGATCCAGGTTCGATTCAACACAGTACACAAAATCCGTGATTTGATCCCATCTGTGAAAGATGTGATTCCTGACATGCACTACCCTGGTGTCTACAAACTAAGTTGTGTCTGCGGCAGTGGTTACATTGGGGAAACGAAACATGTCTCGGACCGTGTTCGCAAACGCAAGGCAGATTTGAAACACGGCAGAACCAATACCTCTACCGTGGTTGATCACTGTTTGAACGCGGTGGGCTCACACGATATTGTTTTTTTCCGAGACCAAGGTACTCTGCAAACCTTCGGGCTACCATCAAAGATTTGTCCATGAAGCCATCCAGATTTATAAACACAGACATAACTTCAATCGAGAAGATGGATACAAATTAAGCAATCATTGGAAGGACGTGATCAACCAGGTGAAGTTTTAACTGCTTTGATGTTACCTTCCTACCTGCCAATATTAGCCGACTCTCAAATTTCCGGGCCCTAGCAGAGTTCGGCCCTCGCTGAGCTTATATTTCCAAACCAAATTTCTCTCTCCTACTCGCTCTCTCCTGCTCGCTCCTACATTAGCTGCCCTGCCCATCTCTAAACCTTGATAAACAGCCTGCCTCAGTAGAAGATTTCTTCTTCACCTGAAGACGCTTGCTTGTGTTGCGATCGAAACGTCGTGATCTATTATTTTTTCGACCTACGTGACTTTACCGAAAGAACCAAAGAGTATATATTGTTCACTTTCATCTTTTGGATTTTGAATGTTGTGAATCTGGTACAGTATAGTTGTGCATTTTGCTTTGCGGTGCTAAATTAAGAAATGCTGACGCATTGTTCTATAAATAGACGAGCTTTCTGGTTAATCCTCGCTTCAAACTGGAATTGAAAAATGTGGACAAACCCTGCTTAAAATACAAGGGCTATATTTGCCAGTTTCATAAAAAAGAATGTTGTATGTGCATCTTGTAAACGACATTGAAGCAATATTTTAGCACAGTCGTGTCTGTGTATTAACATCACCTTTATCACTTCTATTTTCTTTTCCCTAAAAGGAAAAAAATACTGTCAATTAATGGGATATATACACACAAATTAGTTCACACACACACACGGGTGACTCAAAAGGTAACAATTATAAGACAGCTTCTTACATGACATGCTGTAATTATCAGGTTCCGCGTACTATTCAGTAATTCCATTACTGTGGAATGTACCGAGACCGCATATTTAACAAAAAACTCACATTCGTCAACAGCACCACGGCCTTAAAAGAAAACCGATATAAAAGAAAACCGATATAAAAGAAAACCGATATAAAAGAAAACCGATATAAAAGGCCACATTTTGGACGACCCTTCGTCATAGCACCTGAATCACTGCACACGTGTCACAGACTTGGAATTGTTATATAACTCAGAACACAAATAGTCATTAGCATCATCTAATGGTTGTTAAGTCACCGTTTGCCGAGCAGAGAGTGGCTTCACGGGTTCGAGACTGGACAGGATGTGTGTCAAGGATGTCTTCTTTCTCCGTATTTGTCTAACCCAGGGGTGGAGATCATTTTGCTTACTGAGGGCAGTATAGGACTTTCATTACCTCGGCAGGCCGTACGTGAGCACACACCTCGGCCACTTCTGGAGGGATTGTTTACAGAAGACGCGCGAGGGAGAAGGGAAGGCGAAAGAAGCGTGTTGGATGGGCGGCACGAGAGCGATGCTTGGGATGACCGCGGTGGATGCGCGCCGAGGTCGGTGCGAGTCCGCGAGAGACGGAGGCGATATTGTGCATGCCGTCACAGCCGTTCAGACCTCTGGGCATTCCGGTTAATGGTACACAAGCCTTCAGCGTGTGACATAGGCACGTGTTTGTGTGGATGGGTGCAATTCACGTGGTGGTCAGGGGCCACATACGAGTGGAGTCGCCAATGGAAATATGGGTCGGGTGCTCCGTAAGGCTCGCACGGTACTCGGGCACACTGCGATTAATCTCCGGTGTGAATAGGTGCGAAGTGTATGTCCACAACAATACGAGACTCCACTCACAGACTGAATCTCAGCCGTCTCTAGACCGGCTGAATAAAGAATGTAAACAAGGAGAGGCTCCAGCACTACCGTGCAGGTTTTCGCAGCGGTGCTGTAAAGCTCTTCGATGTATTTTCGGGGTTGTGCCGCACGTTTTCTTTGGAAATGATGTCAAGACTTGTCGCTTCACATGTTGGGAGCTTGTCAGAGTATTAATTCAAATGAATACATTTCTCTCTTCTAAAACCATGAGAGAAAGTGGCACTAATCTGTATATACATGCTACAAGCATATGGAAGTATGCATCTCCATAACATCCAACTCATGGTGAAATTCTATATGCTCAAGAGCTAAATTCCAATATTGAATGTGGTTGCCAAGAGTAGACTTCAGGAGAGAGTTTGTGTAGTTTGCTATTCCTCCGTTGAAGGAGTGCAGACTGTCCATAGTTTGCATTGCATGGCCACAATCACAGTACTGTGGCTTGTCGTCTTTAATGCATTTCTATGGGTCCGTGTCTTTGATTTTCCATTCATGAAGGAGACCTGCGCATCGGTCCGTCGATGTTCTGATGCGGTTGATGGTTCCACCGGTGTCTTCGAGAAGGAATGTCAAAGCCAGGAGGTGCAGTGATGTTTGGTGCAATTGGCGTTAGTTTATGTGAGGCAGCCATTAGCCCAAACCCTGACGTCACTGCCCCCCCCCCCCCCGTGCTCACCGGCAGGTCTCTGCAAACTCCTCCATGTCCATGTCACGGAGTTTAGTGCCACTGACCCAGATTCCTACCCGGCCTCGGAAAGTCATACCGCCAGCAACCCGGGTCACCCTGGGAACAAAAGACAGAGACAAGAAGACCCTTCAAACAACCTTCAACAGACTGGTAGCGCTGTTAGCGAGCAGCACCTATGAAGGCCGGAACGGCACACGAGGGGGCGGGTGGCCAACGCCACGCCCAGCCGCCTTGGTCTCCCCCGTGCTTGTGTTTACACAAGGTGGACCAGGTCCTCATTTGCAGTTGAGTCGACCTAGGGGAGGCCCAGGAGCGGTTCAACTATTCGTCACCGGTCTTGGTCATGAGCGGGTTGCTGGGTTCGTAGCGGTGTGCCAACCGCTGCCCCACCGCTCCCTGTCATGAGAACAATACAGGTGCACACATGCACATACATGAAAATACACACACATGCATATGCAACAGACACTAAATAAACTTTCTTCAATACACAAACACATAAAACAAAGATCCCCATGTAGCCCACATAGACCGTATGCAATATGGGGGGACTGCAGGCTTCTAGAGGCACTGTCAGCTATCGAGGGCAATCTGTCACCACCCCCTCAAACTCAATCGCCAATATTCCTCGCGACGGCACAGCTCAGGCTTGCCTCTGGCTCAAGTGAGCAATGCAGCTCTTTTTCAGAAGCGACCAGGCCACAAATGATAGCTTACCAAAGTGGCTTATCATCATGTGGAAATGTCTAGCAGCCAAATGCTCTAAATGCATGTTCCTAAATGTGGAGGGGAAAAACCGGAGGACCTGGAGAAATATCCACACGACCAAGGGGAGAGAGATATGCAAACTCCAAATATACAGGAGTCCGGCTCGGGGTTGAACAACCTCCTGTATACCAGGCGAAGTAGTTCACATTTCTGCTCTTGCATTCTGTCTCTCGGTCCGTGCTGCAATGCCCCTTGGTAGCCCTGCGAAGCCACCTCGTCTGCTGCTGTGAATGCTCTCGCCCCTTCTGAAGAGTCGTACCTCTTCTAGAAACTCCCCATCTCCCTGCATCACAATCCACCCTCCTCCTTTGGGAAATAAATCATCGGTCATAGATTTTAGAGAGGATAGAAGAAAACATATCTGGCTTTGTAATCCACAACCAGTATGGGGAGGTCTCTCATCAAATCGTATCGGTCATCTCTGGCAACGTACAAATCGTCTCCCACAGCCATTTGATCACAGATGATGCCGGAAATCATTATTCTCTTTTCAGGACTGTAACCTAACTCCTGCATCCATGGAACACCCCGTTCTGCACTGCTCTTATCAGTTGCCAACAACTCTTCTCCCATTTCTATGAATACGTCATGGATTGTAGCCCCTCCTATTGCCTGTTACAATACATCTCCCCACCACGTGCCCGACATCCTTCAGCCTTCCACCATGACTTCTTGTTGTTGTTGCAACAATCATCTCCAATACTAAAAACATGTTCTCTCATCCTCAATTCTCTGTCCACCAATATTAACCCGTCGTTGTCTTGCCACCATGACTCCCAACATTACCAGCTTTGCCAATGCCTCATCTAATCCGGTGCTGTTTCCTTAGCTATCAATACCGCTCCTGTCACTTCCATCCTGAAAATATACATTGGACCTCAAAACACCCCTGCAAACATCTATTCTTTCTCAATCGCCCTTTCTTCAGAAACGTCTTCGGGATGAGAGATTATCTTCCTTCTCCAAGCATTTCTCCCTTCATGGTCTCCAAGACCCACGGCAGCTTATTCTCCTACGTGGATGGTAAATGATTTATCGTCAGAACGTGGATCGCTTTCACTCAAAGTGCCTCTACACCTCTCTGCTGCTGTTGACATCGTAGACCACTCATCCTCCTTGAGTACACACAGAGACACTCATACAACATAGTGTACATACGCGTGCATACAACATAGTGTACATACGTGTGCATACAACATAGTGTACATACGCGTGCATACAACGTAGTGTACATACGTGTGCATACAACATAGTGTACATACGTGTGCATACAACATAGTGTACATACGCGTGCATACAACGTAGTGTACATACGCGTGCATACAACATAGTGTACATACGTGTGCATACAACGTAGTGTACATACGCGTGCATACAACATAGTGTACATACGTGTGCATACAACGTAGTGTACATACGCGTGCATACAACGTAGTGTACATACGCGTGCATACAACATAGTGTACATACGTGTGCATACAACGTAGTGTACATACGCGTGCATACAACATAGTGTACATACGCGTGCATACAACATAGTGTACATACGTGTGCATACAACGTAGTGTACATACGCGTGCATACAACATAGTGTACATACGCGTGCATACAACATAGTGTACATACGCGTGCATACAACATAGTGTACATACGTGTGCATACAACATAGTGTACATACGCGTGCATACAACATAGTGTACATACACGTGCATACAACATAGTGTACATACGCGTGCATACAACATAGTGTACATACGCGTGCATACAACGTAGTGTACATACGCGTGCAAACAACAACTGACGTTTGCCATTCAAGTGGCAGTGATGCCACCATGGCGCTTGTGCCCAGTCAGGTGCACTTTGAGGCCACAAGACTTGTGTGCGCACACAGAGACAAACGTACAGAGACACAAATGCATAAAACCTACGCGCACACAAATGTGCACACACATACAAAGACAAAGGTCCCCCATATAACGTTGTAGTTTTTTGTCTATATACGTGACTTATAGGCTAACGTTGCAAGGCAATGAGCCTCCATCAGCACAGAGGGCCACAGACTTGATGATTACCAGCTCCAGCCACTGATGGCGGAACGGCCTCCTGGTTATGGGATGAAATCTTCGGCCTCCTCTTCCACGCGAGCCAGGCGTCTAGGGCGAGGCGGCCGGGTTACTCACACTTGACCCCACCACAAGCGCACACCGATGGTCACCACCAACACCGCCACCATGCGCCTGCCTTGGGGACTCAGCATTGAGGGCGACACACCAAACACGACGACGACAAAATGTGTGGTGATCTTGTGCGAACTGGGGGGTTAACCTTCCCATATTTACAAAGCAGTTGTTATCACTGTGTACACAATTCATATGCTAAATATACTCGTCAGGAATTGACCCCTGATATTTTCCGAATGTGTGTATTATACACACAGTGAATTATACACACACACATACAGTGCATTACACACAGTGTATTACACACAGTCTATTATACACACAGTGTATTACACACACACACAGTGTATTATATATACACACGCAGTGTATTACACACACACAGTATATTACACACACACACAGTGTATTATATATACACACACGCAGTGTATTACACACACAGTGTATTATACACACACACACAGTGTATTACACACACACAGTATATTATACACAGTGTATTATACACAGTGTATTATACACACACACACAGTGTATTACACACACACAGTATATTATACACAGTGTATTATACACAGTGTATTATACACAGTGTATTACACACACACAGTATATTATACACACACAGTATATTATACACAGTGTATTATACACAGTGTATTATACACAGTGCATTACACACACACAGTGTATTACACACACACACACACAGTGTAATATACACACACACAGTGTAATATACACACACACAGTGTATTACACACACACGCAGTGTATCACACACACACAGTGTATTATACACAGTGTATTATACACACACACACAGTGCATTACACACACACAGTGTATTACACACACACACACACAGTGTATTATACACACACAGTGTAATATACACACACACAGTGTATTATACACACACAGTGTATTACACACACACGCAGTGTATTACACACACACACACACAGTGTATTATACACACACACAGTGTATTATACACACACAGTGTATTACACACACACACAGTGTATTATACACACACACACAGTGTAATATACACACACACACACAGTGTATTATACACACACAGTGTAATATACACACACACAGTGTATTATACACACACACACACAGTGTATTATACACACACAGTGTAATATACACACACACAGTGTATTATACACACACACACAGTGTAATATACACACACACACACAGTGTATTATACACACACAGTGTAATATACACACACACACAGTGTATTACACACACACGCAGTGTATTACACACACAGTGTATTACACACACACGCAGTGTATTACACACACAGTGTATTACACACACACACAGTGTATTATACACAAACATTGTATTATACACACACAGTGTATTATACACACACACAGTGTAATATACACACACACACAGTGTATTACACACACACATTGTATTATACACACACAGTGTATTACACACACACACAGTGTAATATACACACACACAAGTGTATTATACACACACACACACAGTGTATTATACACAAACATTGTATTATACACACAGTGTATTATACACACACACAGTGTATTATACACACACACACAGTGTATTATACACACACACAGTGTATTATAAACACACACAGTGTATTATACACACACACAGTGTATTATACACACTCACAGTGTATTATACACACACACAAGTGTATTATACACACACACACAGTGTATTATACACACACAGTGTATTATACACACACACAGTGTATTATACACACACACAGTGTATTATACACACACACAAGTGTATTATACACACACACAAGTGTATTATACACACACAGTGTATTATACAAACACACACACACAGTGTATTACACACACACACAGTATATTACACACACACAGTATATTATACACACACACAAACACGCAGTGTATTACACACACACACAGTGTATTATACACACACAGTGTATTATACACACACAGTGTATTATACACACACAGTGTATTATACACACACACACAGTGTATTACACACACACAGTGTATTATACACACACAGTGTATTATACACACACAGTGTATTATACACACACACACAGTGTATTACACACACACAGTGTATTATACACACAGTGTATTACACACACAGTGTATTATACATACACATACAGTGTATTACACACACACAGTGTATTATACACACAGTGTATTACACACACAGTGTATTACACACACAGTGTATTATATACACACACAGTGTATTATATACACACACAGTGTATTATACACACAGTGTATTATACACACAGTGTATTACACACACAGTGTATTATATACACACACAGTGTATTATACACACACAAACACACCGTGTATTATACACACACACACAGCTTACACCCTGTATTATCGATCTCTATCAGGACGAGCGTGGCATTCTACGAGGTGAATTGAACCCCTGAGTCCCGAGCGCCAATGGTGACTGTCTGTGGCGCCCTTGGGGGGCAGACGCAGGCCCCCCACTGTGACCAGCGTGGTGAAGTATGGTCAACCCACACGGCCCTTGGAGGGGTCACAAGCAATAGGGGTGAGACAAAGGGGGCTCTGTGATCGATGATCGATGTTCTCATCAACACAGACGCAGACACAACAAAGACAAAGACCCCCCCCCCCCGTAGTTTTATTTACGAGACTCTAGGGGGCAAGTGCTGCTAGCAGCACCACGCCCGGCCGCATTTGTCTCCCCAGTGGCGATGTTCACACACCGCACCGGGTACTCATTTGAGGTTGAGTCGACCTAGGGGAGGCCCAGAAGCGGGTTCAGGTATTCGTTACCGAAGTTGGCCGTTAACGGGAATCGAAATCGCGGGGTTGGTGGGGCGATGCGCTAACCACTGCGCCACCGCTCCCCACAACAACAGCAACAACACGTGCAGAGACAAAGCTCCCCCCCCCCCCCGCTTCTAACAAACTATTATGACGACTGGTGTGCACACTACAACATTAAATACACAAACAGGACTCTTCTTATATAGGCTACGACATGCATACGGATTAACGACGAACAATAACGGTGCTATTCACAACACACTCAACATTACTTTGTGTTATAGAGCCACTCGTGGACATACACAGAAGTAGCCAACTACAAAGGGGAGTCATTGACGAACGCAGTAAAACTCAAAATGCGAGAATCTCTCAGCTTAGAGGGCACCGCGTATCAAGTACAACACTGTACACAACACACTGTACACAACACACAGGCACTGTACACAACACACTGTACACAACACAAAGACACTGTACACAACACACCAGCAGGCAACGTGGCCCTACAGGTGACCACACATCAACACCTCCCCCCCCCCCTAGAACAACAACACGACTCACCACACATCAACACCACCCCCCCTAGAACAACAACACGACTCACCACACATCAACACCCCCCCCCCCCTCTAGAACAACAACAACACGTCTCACCACACATCAACACCACCCCCTCTAGAACAACAACAACACGGCTCACCACACATCAACACCACCTCCTCTAGAACAACAACAACACGTCTCACCACACATCAACACCACCCCCTCTAGAACAACAACACGACTCACCATACATCAACACCCCCCCCCTCTAGAACAACAACAACACGTCTCACCACACATCAACACCACCCCCTCTAGAACAACAACACGACTCACCACACATCAACACCACCCCCTCTAGAACAACAACAACACGACTCACCACACATCAACACCACCCCCTCTAGAACAACAACAACACGACTCACCACACATCAACACCCCCCCCCCCTTAGAACAACAACAACACGACTCACCACACATCAACAAACACCCCCTCTAGCACAACAACAACAACACGACTCACCATACATCAACACCCCCCCCCCCTCTAGAACAACAACACGCAGCTCACCACACCAAAGACAAAGATCCCCCGTGCAGCCTTTGAAAGAGTGTCGGGGCAAGTGCTGCAGCTATGGGGGCTGGCACGGCACACGAGGGGGGGGGGCATGCACCACGCCCGACCGCCTTTGTCTCCCCAGTGGCGATGCTCACTGCACACCGAGTCGAGCTCACACCACCACCACCGTGGGCAGACTTCGAGATCACATCAGAGAACCACCAAAGCACACGTGGTCTTCATTACACACACACACCAACACTACACACACACCAACACTACACACTCACCAACACTACACATACACTCACCAACACTACACACACACATTCACCAACACTACACACACACATTCACCAACACTACACACACACACCAACACTACACACACACCAACACTACACACTCACACTCACCAACACTACACACACACTCACCAACACTACACACACACCAACACAACACACCCACACTCACCAACACTACACACACGCTCACCAACACTACACACACACACTCACCAACACTACACACACACATTCACCAACACTACACACACACTCACCAACACTACACACACACATTCACCAACACTACACACACACTCACCAACAACACTACACACTCACCAACAACACTACACACACACTCACCAACAACACTACACACTCACCAACAACACTACACACTCACCAACAACACTACACACACACTCACCAACAACACTACACACACACTCACCAACACTACACACACTCACTCACACACACACTCACCAACACTACACACACACTACACCACGCACGCATGCTCACCACACAACAGGCGTCGGCTCGGCTCAGGTGACTCTGCCCAGGTGAGTTTGGAGCTCGGCGCTCAGCGCGTGTGACGAGCGCCGGCTACGTGTGGGGTGGGGGTGGGGGGGGGTGGTTGGTGGGGGTGGGTGGGGCGGGGCGTGGGGCGGGGTGTCGGGGTGTGGAGGGTGTGTGGGATGGGGTTCGTGGGGGGTGTGTGGGGTGTGTGGGTTGGTGGTGTGGGTGGGGTGGGGTGTGGGGGGGTGTGGGGTGGGTGGAGTGTGTGGGGGGAGTGCGGTGGGGCGGGGTGTGTGGGACGGGGTGTGTGTGGGATGGGGTGTGTGGGGTGGGTGGGGGGAGGGGTGTGTGGGGGGGGTGCGGCAGGGTGTGTGGGGTGTGTGGGGGTGTGTGGAGGGTGTGTGGGGTGGGTGGGGGGAGGGGTGCGGGGTGTGTTCCTGTGTGGGTGGTGTGGTGGGGGGGGGGAGCGGTGGCGCAGCGGTTAACGCGCAGCGCTGGGCACCCAAGTTCGATTCCCGCTCACGGCCAACACGAGTGACGAATATCTGAACCGGTACAGGGCTTCCCCTTGGTCTCAAATGAGTACCTGGTGCGGTGTGTAGTAAACATCGCCACTGGGGAGACAAAGGCGGCCGGGCGTGGTGCTGGCCACTCAACCCCCCTCGTGTGCCGTGCCGGCCTTCGCTAATAGAACTGGCCCCAATTTTCTGTTAGAGGCTATAGGGGGGGGGGGGTTCTTTGTCAGTTCAATACGCAGTAGGCTTTCACGACCAATATCATCCACAATATTGTTTTTTTGGGTTAAATCGCATAAATATAAATGTGTCGTTAAACTCGCCACCACCCGACACAGCCAATTAGTAAGGTTTGTCACGTAAACAGAACGTGGCAATTCGTCACTAGTACAGCACTAACCGGTGTGTCGGACAGCAAAGCCACAACATTTACAATCTGAGTTCGACGTTGCACCAGTAATTATAACCAGCTTCATCAGGCGGCAAGCAGCCACATTTATTAGGGATTCTTTGTGTTTGGAGTCTCAGGTAAATCTAAAGCTTCCGTCGGTTTTCTTGAATTTCTGCAGATGTTTTAGTTGTTCATTAACGCTGCTGATATTGTGCACTTCCAGAAGAAGGCCGTGTGAAGCCGATTGATTGTGCACATTTTAGTTTTATACGGAGAGACGGGTATAAATGGAGGTGATGTAGCTCGTCTCGTTTGTTACGAGTATTCTCCACAACGACGCCAACGATGTTTTTTTTTCTGTTGTGCGTTTTAATTTGGCGTAGCTACATCACCGGTCAGGTGGGGCCCTCATATGTGTCGGTTTGTCTCTCACGGTGGCACCTGGGCTATATGTGTCGCGCCCCCCCCTCTTGCCCGATCACACGAGTGCATACATGTTGTCGTTCCTTGACACTGTTGTTGAAAACAAACCTCATGGTGGTTTTCAAGGGGGCCCCAAATGGAAGCTTTGGCCACCAGGGATGGGCTGGAGGGGTCCAAGGCTCCCCTGACACTCGTCCCGCTGCTGGGATATTGCTGCTTCAAAGTCGGGCCCGCATCTTCAAGTGAGGTCTCTTATCTATACGTGGCACCTCACGAGCATTGGTTCAAATAACTCGGTCAACTTGGAACTTGTGGGCGGCCAATGCTGCGTGTCTACTGGAAGGCCCGAGTGCTGATGAGACACTGCCATGTCAGCAACGCTCCAGAGTTTGCCCGTATTTAATCAATGCTCCATATATCTTCATCATTGTTGTGGGTATACGATTGAACAAATTGAGTAGAATAATGCGTGAGTTGCTGTGCTTGCATAACGTTGTGTTTGTTATATAAGTGTTTTTAATTGAAATAAACTTGGCAGCACAGACAGGAGTCGAACTTGACTTGAGAGCTCTGTGACAATGAGGACCCTGATAGAAGGCCTTGAGGTTGACTCACAACGTGCCCGAGACATCCCCTCCTGCAGCTGCTCGTTATCGCCATCAGCTGTGCGCCTTACCAGGCACGGAGCACGAGGCCAAACACTGGAGGATAACATTGATGGCCAAGCTGTGGAGGTCCAATAAACACTTGCAAGGTCTCCTCCATTGCCTCGCAAGAGCGAGATAGCACTGCTTTGCCATGGGTAAGATCAGATGAGAACGGAAGTCATCAATATGTACACATTGGTCAAATCACGATGTTAGAATATCCACGCATGCCACCGCTGAACTGTGGGCAGACCAGCAGTGGCTGCGTCTCTGCGTGGTCCAGGGAGCCGAGGGGAATATCTCGTGCCATTGGAGAGCCGCTCCATCACGAGACGCGTCCCTACGCCGTCAAGACAAGGCACGAATAGCGGAAGGCAGTGGAGAAGCAGAAGAGGGGAGCTGTCACACAGCTGTAATGAAGAGCAAGGAGCCATAGAGGAGCTTTCAGGAGTCGAGGAGGTGAAACGATACAGCAGTGGAGCCGTTTGTGAGATGGATCTGAAGATGTCCCGTTGTTGCAGAGTGAACGCATGAAGAAGTCGTTGGTGAATACGTGGAGATAAGCACGACCCAAGGAGGAGATCCGCAACAGAGAGAGAGAACACTGACTGAACTGGACTGTGGAAATCGAGTTCTTTGTCGTCACCAACACGAGCTAAACAGTGACTTTACAACGACAAATCAGTGGGCTATCATCACGGTGAATGTGTGTGTCCAGCTGTCACCTGACGGGGAGAGAGTACTGTGCTGTCTACATCCACGAGGAGATCACGTGTCCACACTTCGTCGGAGTTCAGCACCGATTGAAACAGCTGCTGATGATGCCAGCTGCTGCTACCAGCTGTTGCTGCCAGCTGATTCTGCCAGCTGATGATACCAGCTGATACTGCGAGCTGCTGCTGCTAGCTGCTGATGCCAGCTGCTGATGCTGCTGCTGCCAGCTGCTGGCTGTGTCGCTGCGGTATTGCGCCATGAACGTGGAGCCGCACTGCACCGGAGCAGTCATAGCGCACAACGACCCCAGCAGGCAGGAGAAGCCGCCTGCTCGTCGACTTTGACGAAGGACACCACCAGACTGGGCTTCAAGTCCATCCATCAATACGCACCACAGCTACTTCGGGTCTGTGGTACCAAGTCTGTATTGATGTTGAGTCTACTTTTGGTATTAGTTTTTGTATGTTGATCACTTTCACATACAGAGCGTTGCCTGATTTATTTGCTGTTTGATTCATACCAATACCTTCGTAACAGTATGATAATGTATCCCGAACACCGGTTGCATACTAAAGACTGGTATTCTGGTTTTGAATCAAAATAAATACTGCTCGCATCAAAGTGCTGTTCCCGTGTGTGCTTTACCAGTGTGTTTAATCATTCCGTTGTGTGCGACAATATCAAACGAATTTGGTATCCGTAGGTTACCGTCATCATTCAATGATATCCTCGACAACAAAGCACTCAAATCATTAACAGTTACCAATTGGAATAACACCTTTCAGCATCATTCAATTCTCAATAATCATAACGATAAGTTCTACAGCGATGTAACATGGTGAGCCATTCACAAGCGCACTGAACAAACGACAAAAAAAAACATTCAACAACAATCACGAGTCTGTTGAAATAGTGAGAAGAAATATATGAAGTGTGAAAAGTGAGTTTTGAGTGAGGTTTCCAATTAAAATTTGGCCAATGACTCAGTGTCTACGGCAAGCGGGAGCATGACTATTCCAGCCACGTTGGCTGGCAATGAAAAAAACGCGGTAGCCAAACCCTTTGTTGTGTTAGGGGCACACACACACAGAGGGGTCACCGTGCTGCGCACAGGCCAGGCGACGTCAGGACCCACTGGGGGACCCTGACACACGCAGGAGTCGGCGAGACACTGGCCGGGGTGGTTGGCCACCCCACCCACCACCCAGTGCCTTGTCGCCTGGCAGACAAGGTGTGAACGCCACACGCGGCAAGTTCTGCGACCAGAGTAGCCTGCCGCCATGCAGCACGACGAGTCGCATGGGGGCACGCGACCACTGCACCACAGAGTTACTCGGAGTGGTCCAGAGAGCCACTTGCACACGAGGTGATCTGATCGCTGCATCTCCACGATGGAGGTCCTCTCAGGTGTGTGCCTCCCTTTGGCTGTCATTCCGTCACTAGTCTCGACCATCGGTCTGCACCCCTTCAAGCGAAGTGTCCTGCCTGTCAAGATGTCTCTGACTGCACGTGTTGTCTTATCCGTAGGCTCCTCCTTCTGTCTCTCAGTTTAATTACAAGCATGCACCTCTCTGCATTTCTCTGTGAACATTTCAGTTTTTATTACATTTACTTTGTGAATTTCCACGTTTCCAATCCATATGTTGTCGAATGTTATATTAGCCGATTGAAAACGTTGTACTTTAGGAACGTTGGTGTGTTGCTTTTCAATTCACTTTCTAAAATAACTCCCGCTCTGCTGTATTCATCTCTCTATAGCTACGCTTTTCTCCCAATATGCTTTCAATAATATTCTGCAATTGAGGTTTCAGAAAAGTTGTTTTATAGTGCTGATGAGTAGGCTTGCTCAAAGCCGTATCTTATTGCCTGACTTCTCATTGTTATGTTTGCTGCTCTCTGTATGTAATCTTGCTGTAACAATAAAATTATTTACGTTATTTTCATTACTTCTAAATGCTTATTTGAATTAAGACCTTGTGAGAGCGATGGGCAACTCTACGGAATTACTGTGGACATCATCAAAGAAACAGGCCTACCTCTCAAGGTCATAGACCTCAATGGTACAAGGGGGCAATATTGTCGGTGATCGTTTCAAATTTGTGGCTCAAGCACTGCGGTACGGAGAGTGGCGTAGCAAAGTGAAGGTGCTGAGTGGTAACGCAGGGGGTGGAGGGAGCTTGAGCCATGGACCTGCCCTCTCGGTAGACGACTTGAGATGACAAAGATCAATCGGGAGTAGCGAGGTGTTTGTGATTTTTTTTTTTAGTTAATCGAAATAACTGAAAATCTGGCATAGATACGAAATTTATGATTATCCAAAAGGTTTTTAGATTACATGAATCCGAAAATTGTTCATCACTTGAAGTGACCGCTTCCATGACACCACGCCAATGCTATTCCCACCAAAACACGTGTTACATGACGTCGGCTGACATTTTTATTGGCACGAAGACCCCCCTTATACTATTCCACAAGAACAACAACAACCGCCATTCGCCACTAAGTGTCGGTGACGTCTCCACGGCAATTGTGCCATACTAGGTGCACTTTTAGGCCACGTGAAGCGTCGAAGGACCGCTGGCAGGAGGTCACAAAACAGATCCAGGGGCCACGGTTTGACTGAGATGACTGGAAGATGCACCACCTGTGCTCCAAACTCTGCTAACTTTATGCACTTTAGCCGCTCCGCTCGTTGTTGTGAGCGTCGCTCCTCTGCCCTCCATTGTTACTGGAGGGCGATTGCCTTCAAATCCCTAGCAGCGTCCTTCACAGACCACCTGCGGAGATGCCAATCTGACACTGCTGGTACCAGTCAAGTAAGCACGTACATTTATAAACACGCAACCCGTATAACCGAGGTTATCCAAATGATTTGAACATACGAAATTGTCCTTAAATATCTAAACTTGAAAACCAGAAGCATATCACCATAATTAATCCTCAGCTCGGATTCAGACTCCAACAGCCAACATGACTGCGGGCAGCATGGCTGGCCATTGAACCCACGTGACCAGCGTTGTCGTGCAATGCATAATCCGCTTTTCGCCGCGTGTAAACTTCTGCACACATTGTTTTTGTGTGCACATGCATACCACTGCAGCATAGTTACAGTAAACACTTCAAGATCAGCTCTCCTAGCCTTTGACGTGCTCTCGGAATGTTAAGTATCCTAACTGTAGTTGCATGTTATTGTACTGCACATCATAACCTGTTAGGCAACTGCAAGCTAGATCGGTGCCTTTTTTTAATTAGTAAAATCTGTTGACTAAGACCACACATAGTTGTGGTTTAAACAACCCAATTTCTTGCGGTTTGACATTCTTCATCGCACGTGTCCTCAACTCATATCAACTACCCTAGAAAACCTCACAGAGTCTCAAGACTCATGATACTTGTTTTTTATAAACCTTTCGTAGAAGTGTAGGGTGTACCTTGCGTTCCAACCGTAGTGCCTTATACCGACAAGCTCCACTCAAAGTCGGCCTAAAAGTGGTCTGGAAAATATCGAAGGTGAAAATAATCCCTGCAGAGTTTGCACATTGACTACGATCTGGTACAACAATCTAAAATAAATTTCTGTGTGCATCATGCCTTTCAACAGCATTCCATTCTCAATAATCATCACGGCAAGTTCCACAGCGCTGTAACGTGGCGATCCATTCACAAGGGCGATGAACAAACGACAAAAATATATATTAAACGAAGAGTCATCAGTCCGTTGCTTCAAGAAGTAATACATGTAGTGCGAGAAGTGAATTTTGAGCGAGGTTTCGAATTTGAATGATTCAGTAGCAAAGCCATCCCAGGTGCGTGGACTGGCAACGGAAGAGCGTGGGGGTAGCCAACGCCCCTTTTAATTTTAGGAGCACACACACACAGAGGGGTCACCGTGCTGCGCACAGGTCAGGCGACGTCAGGACTCACTGGGGGACCCTGACACACGCAGGAGTCGGCGAGACACTGGCCGGGGTGGTTGGCCACCCCACCCACCATCCAGTGCCTTGTCGCCTGGCAGACAAAGTGTGAACGCCACACGCGGCAAGTTCTGCGACCAGAGTAGCCTGCCGCCATGCAGCACGACAAGCCACATCGGGCACACGACCACTGCACCACAGAGTTAGTCGGAGTGGTCAGCCATGGATCTATAAACTCCCTGAGACAGAGGGAAGCATCAAGACGTTTCAAGCGTTTAAGTATGGCCCTTCTTTATGGAAAAATAAAAACATTCTACGTATTTTCTAAGAAAAAGTGGGAAAATACCAATGTTCAGGATTTCAAGGATGTGCCATGAGTTTGAGTCTTGAGATTACTCAGCCACAATGTTGATGTGGTCTGAGGCCACTGCTGATGGCACTGATAAGTACGTGAAGAGAAGACGCGCCTAAAGTTGCTGCAGGTGTTCTGCAATGCGTGGTCGTCATCATCATACTCCTGATATTAAAAATCAAGCGACTCTCACGCCTAGGTAAACACATTAAAACATCCGTTATAAGCAACAGGATCATCATCATTATAGTCAGCAGCCATGATCAGTCCACTGCTGTATGAATGTCTCCCCAAGCTGCTGCCAAGAGAGGACATCAGTGGTGAAACTTGATTGTACTTTGTCGTGGTTTCCGACGGAGTCCATACCACGTCAAAGGCAGTCTCAATAGCCCATCCACGCTGCACATACCATACAATACTCTCTTGACGACAGAAGTCATATTTACTGCACTTACCTGGCAGCACGGCAGTGTGCTAATTCCACTATTTGTGTGTATATGCGATACACAGCAGTGCCGCTGTTGTTACATTGCTCCAATTGGCACGAGACAATGCACTGCTCTCCAGCACTGTGCGTGCTGCCGCGATGCGATGCCATGTAATGTACCACAGTAATCGAGTGTGCTCATTGGGTATAATTCCTAAAATAAATAATGACCGCTTCTCTCTCGATGTTTTACAATACCATGCTCTGCAGTGACACGTTCTGAATATGCAGCCAAAGAGAAAACAAATATATAACTGAAGTCATTGTGATAAAAAAAACCACGTCAGCTCATTTGGCTGATACATTCATTGGCTGTCAGCAGTGTGACTGAGAACACGCGTCTGTCCGAGTGGAGTGAATCAGCGGGGCAGTGGAGCATTGACGACGCCGCAACACGTGTCCTTAAGACTGCACCGCGTGCTTCCCTCCCGGCACAAGCGCAGAGGAGGCGGCGGCAGAGGCGGCGCTTTCAGAACCCCGCAGCCAGGGACGCGAACGCGCCGCCACCAAAGCAGTCGAATCTGGGCACGACGGGAATGCCCCCATCACCGCAGCGAAACGAGAGCGTGCCGGGCCCTAGAACAGCGACTGTCACCCCCCCCAACACACACCCACACGGCACCCCGCAGGAAGCAGACAGCCTCTGTGCACCGTGCGCAATCCACCAGCGAGTGCGCGTGGGAGTCCGCCGTGTGCCTCTGGTCTTAGCCGCGTCCTGCTCCAGCTGCGCCGACACCGTCGTCTGTCCCCTGCCCGCTGCCGCCGCCGCCTGCCAAGCTGGGCCCAGCGCGCTCACATTGACGACTCGAGACAAAGAGGGCCCAGCGCGCTGCTTGCACGAGTTTTGTTTAAACCGCGTGAAGTGGACTCGCTCGGGACGCGTGCCTAGAATGGATGATGGAGCAGACCGGTGGACACGGCAGCCAAAGGGGAGAATTCCACCCCGCGAGGACGTGCAAGAGAGAGATGGAGCGATTAGATCGGCTCGTGTGCAGGCGACGGATTCTGCCATCCTAGAACTGAGAGTGGGGGTGGGACTTCATCCAGCAGTGGATAGAAAATTGCTGGTGACGTTGCGATGTATGTACTATATGAGCTTGCATTGTTTGCAATAATTTACGGGTTTTTATTTTATTTTAACGAATAGATTGTACGTACAGGAGTCGAATGACTTGCTTTGTCAGCAGTAGCAGCAGCGCTGCGTAATTATGCATTTGCGTCAGCGTGACACGATGGCATCATCAAACGATGCAGTCTTCGTCTTCTTCGCTGGAGGTTTAAATCCCCAACGTGAGTGCTCAGCAAGCAGCGAGCTGGGCACGAATGCCCCGCGAGTCAACTTTGACAATCAGTCGCCGCGCCACTGGACGGGCAACACACAATTACAGAAGACCCCCAAAGCGGTCGCTCTATCGGGGAAAGTGTGTGGGCCGGAGGACAGACGTCCTCTCTCTCATCTCTCCCATCTGTCATCTGTCTCGTTCGGTGGCTTTAAACAATAGCTCTCGAACTCACGGCTCTGACAGCCAGGAAGTAAATGCTGTGGATTTGCTCTCCAGCACACAAACGGCGCGCTGTACTCGTAACGAATTGGCACGTTCTGTTTACATGACAACCCGTACTAATTGGCTGTGTCGGGTTTTTACGACGCATTTATATTTACGCGATCTCACCCAACACAAACACCTATATTATGGAGCCAAAATGTGATCTCACCTCCCACTGACGCCCATAATCATTCTGTGTGCATAGGCAGCAGCAGCAGTAACAGCACTTGTGTGCACACTCGTGATGCGAGTGGCGGAAAGTGGCTGCTGCTGTTGATGATGGGGGCACGAGAGGCTTGCCGTGATTTTCAGGATGTGATCGGGTTTCGCGATACGACAGCGATTGCGATATTACGTCGCCATGACTTTGTGTCGGTGTGTTCACGCGTTTCAGTGCACCGCGTTTGTGTGCTGATGTTCTCCCAGCATGAACGTAAAGGCGACTTAAACGTTCTTCAGCTGTAGGTCACTCAACGCATAAAGCCAGTCACGTCCCATCATTACAACCCACCATGCTCATGACGCACACGCTGGCAGTTACACAAGGCACGCTACCATGGCATCATCATTATCAAATCAAACTATTACCAAAACGACTACGTCACGTACTGTAATTGCCAAGCCATTCAAATGAATTGGAAACATTAAACGGGAAACAACTTCAATTGTCGAGTTAGTTTTTTTTTCTCACAGTCATCTTACTCGGGAATTGAATACTGTACAGTGCGAATAAAAACATGAAAGGGGCCAATGGTGAGATCCTCTGATTAAATAAGTCATGGGGAAAAGTGCCGTACCAGAGTCATTCATGTATGACATTCACAAATGTCTCACTGCTGCGAAGCGTGCTCCAAACATTGCCTTGGGGAAGTTTGGTCGCAGAGATATTGCCGTAGTAAGAATGCATAATGAATGTGTTTACCAGACGAGAATTATTAGCTTACAGGGCTGGATCATAGCTGCTTCTACCAATGATTAACACAGACAACTCCGCTCGTCCTTTCACTTGTGAGTGGCACGTGGACAGATTCACGCTCCACGCCGTGCCCGTGTTCCCCCCGTGATTGCTTCAACACGACGCCGTCTTCTTCTTGGTTCTTTTGGTAAAGTCACGTAGAATGGAAATAATAAAATAATAAAAAGAAAACATAATAAAATTATTCTCACGTTTCGGCCACAACGCAATCAGTCGTCCTCAGGTGGAGAACAGGTCTGTCGAGAAGACAGAGTCTGAATGGATTCAGACGTCGTGAGAATTATTTTATTATGTTTTATTTTATTTTTATTATTTTATTATTTCCCTTCTACGTGACTTTACCGAAAGAACCAAGAAGATGAATCCCTGCAGTCACGAAAGCTTTAAATCGAAAAAACGACGCCGTCTCTCGTGTGGACAGTCGAACGTCCTTGTGATCAGCGCGCTCGCCACTTGGCCGCCCTAGACGTCTCCACGGTGGGATGATGATGATCCCCGCCACGGAGTGTCCCTTTCGCCAAGTTGGCTCAGCGTTGGCCATCAAAGGCGCCGTCGCGTTTCTGGTGTGTGCACGTGGGGCCATTGTGTGACCAAGACGCACGCCTACAATGAAATAGCACATTTTGAGAAGTACTTGTCAATTATTTGTAACTAAATAAGTCACTGAACGTGAACAAGTCACTGTTCATAATTACCACTGTTATTCAGGTCGCGCTGGCAAAATAGGTCATGTTGTTACATCGGGCACTCCCCTGAGTAATTAAAGGATGACCCACATCATCGTGCATTCCAATACACACACACAAACATCAACAAACTGTTATGAGGCCAATATGCATTCACTCATTCAGCGGTGAACAGATAATGCTACTGCAGCTGCTGATAATAATGTTAAAACAAACACAATGCAAACAAAAAAACACAACCTTACCATAGTCAACTTTTTTAGGTAAGCAAGAAAAGCATCCGGCCATCAGTGCCATACAAGAGTTAACAGAATACTTTTATCTTTTAAAGGCAAAGAGAAACAAAACAAAAGCCCATCCACACTTGTAGTGGAAGCTCTCTGTCAAAACCCTGGCTCAACAAAAACCCACCCACCTTGACACAGCACAAAGTTGTGAGTAAAACGTCTCGTGGTTGTGGCGTGGTTGGTGGTGGTGGAGGCAGCCGTCACAGCGTTCTGGCCACGTGGTTGGTGGTTGTGGTGGTGGTGGTGGCAGCCGTCACAGCGTTCTCGCCACGTGGTTGTGGTGTGGTTGGTGGTGGTGGTGGAGGCAGCAGTCGCAGCGTTCTGGCCACGTGTGCCACCCACCCAAAACCCCGCCTCTAGTGAAGTCCTCCCGCCCCAGTTGGGGATGTGGTGAGAGAGAGAGGAGGGGGGGGTGAATTCCTCGGGTCCAAAACCATTGGTCGGGAACGGCTCCCCACATTGTCATGTCCGGGCGGCGCAAAACAGCAGTGCGACTGTGGCCACGGCACACAAACCACTGTCGTCTGCCCCTTCAACCGAGCCGCAGAGGAATGGCAAAACGACACCAACTCTCTCTCTCGCGAAGCCCTCTCGTCGAGGCGAGCAGAGCTCGACACGAAGCTCGCCCCTGCACACATTGCTGCTGCCAGCAGAGAGTGTCAGGGTTGGGTTGGCTTCAAGTGCTTTGCAAAGCCGTGGCCAAACCAAGTGACGGCCCCCATCCGCTGCGTGCAGGCAGTGGCTGGATTACGTTTGACCGAGCGGTGGGTGGGGGGCTGGCGCTGTTGAAGTTGTTTTTTTTTGGGGGGGGGGGGGTGAGGGCCCACTGTGTATATTCAAACTCCCTTCCATTTATACGTTATATAGATATGTTTGTAACGAGCACCCATCCCCAATGTCAAACGTGCAGTTATCTATTGATTAATCTAGGTTATTTCAGGTCTGTTTTGTTATGATATTCGATTCGTATAGTTTGAAAATAAAGTTAAACCGAACAAAACTGATGTTCACATTCTGCACATGACTGGTAGCATTACCCAGAGCGGCGCTATGGCTACAATGACCCCCAATGGCACTCCAGCGTGCTAAAGTAACTCGTTTCGACCATTCTAGAGAAGTTCCTCTTTTTATTGGGGGGGGGGGGGGTCAATGCGAGGCTCTGGAACGCAGTGAACCCGGCCCGGTATGCACGTGCTCTTCCGTGCAGGGATTATTGGCCGTGTGCATGCGGCTCGGTGAGGCCTCCATTCAGCAGTAGATTGAACAGGGCTGCTGCTGATGACGACGTTGCAGTGTTTGTGTGCGCGTGTGTCAACTCGTGCCGAGGCGGCCTTCAACAAGCCCTTGCCCCAAAAGTATATTAAGGCTATACGGGGGGATCTTTGCGCTAACGTTAACCCGACGTCCCGAGTTCGATTCCAACTCGCGGCCAACATCAGTGACGATTATTTGAACAGTTCCTGGACCTCACCTAGGTCAACTCAGTCTCAAATGAGTACCTGGTGTAAACATCGCGACTCGAGAGACAAAGGCGGCCAGGCGTGGTGCAGGTGACCCACCCCCTCGTGTGCCACAGTGCCGGCCTTCTCATTGAGGCCACACGGGAAATCGTCGTCTGCTTTGCGTGGTGCCCCCTGCAGTCATCTCAGTCTATCAGAGGCGTGCGGGAAGAAGAAGAACCTCAACACAAAAATGTCGATTCCTTAGTTTATTTACATTCATACAGGAAAGTGTTTAAAAGTAGTAACGTTTAATCACAAAACCACGTTCTGGATCCAACTTGCGATTGCATGCAACCTCCAACATGAATCTCGAACATTTATAAATATATTGCAAATATAAAATACATAAGAGTAAAAATTATAAATAATGACACCACCAGTTGATGTGAATTTAAGAAAATAAGTTAACTTTGTTTAGATCATGCCGTGATCAGAAACAATCCAGTTTTACTTTAAAAATGTAAACACGCAGGTGCCCTATTGTGATGATCACGCACAATCGGTGCAAGGCGTGAGCAATAAATATATAATTCACGTAAAAAAAATATTCCTGAAGTTTTAAATTGACCAGCTAGCGCAGCAGTAGCGATCTGAGTATGCGTGTTTCAACGCGAGTGATTCGCGCCTGCGTTCACATTATCCTCACCATCTCGTTAATAAAAAAAACCCACATCTTCCCACCGACCCACAGAACCCCGGATTCTCCGCGCGTCTTCCCCACACGTCAGCGCCTCTTCTTAGCAGCACAGCATCAGCCTTAGAAGCTGTGAAATAAACAAACAAAAATGTATCAGAAGGAGGCATTGCGTTAAAAATGTGTCTTACTCTAAAGTCGGCAGAGCACGGTGCCATGCGAGGCAGGATCTGGAAGAACTCTGGTGAACAGAGCGGACATCCAGAATAAAGATGTCATTCGAGATCCCGAACACCACCGCACCTCCTGTCTTTGACACTTCTCCTCGAAAACACCGGTGGAGCCATCAACCGCATGAGGACATCAACAGGCCGATGCGTGCACATCCCCTTCGTGAATGGTGCGATTGTGGGTTTACCATAAAGTCAACCCATGGAGATACATTGAGACACATTGAGATGCATTAAAGACAAGCCACGGGGTAGTGCGATTGTGGCCATGCGATCCAAACTACAGGCCACGTAGTGACATCGCTGTAGCCTGCACTCCTTCAAAGGAAGAACATCAGAAACACAAACTCTGCTGAAGCCCTCTCGTCGCGGCACGCAGACCTGCCACTGAGCAACTCGTGAACACTGCTGCATTGGCAAGAACAGAATAGCACTGGAATGTGATGACATCATCATCATCATCACCGTGGGACTAATCCTGCCACATTAACAGGGCCCCTTTTTCCCACCGCTAAAAACACGCTCATTCAAGCTCCGCCAAGGTTACCTGCGTGTTTCCAGCTCAACAATTCCCATGCATTCACGCCAGCGGTTCAGGAGGGTATCCCAAGCTTGGGGGTCTTAACATCTCATCGTTTCAGGACGGGCTTTGAGAACGGCGTCCCCAAGTCGTCACCATCCCTCAGGGTCGGGCGCTACTGCCATCCGACTCACTCCCTGCACGCCAAGTGGTGATCTCATCGCGGCACGTCCCTGGCAGGCCAGCCGGCGGGGTGGGAGCGGTAGCGCAGTCGCGGTTAGCGCCACGCCGCGCTACAAACCCGGCCAGCCGAGTTCGATTCCTGCTCACGGCCAACACCGGTGACGATTATCTGAACCGGTCCTGCGCCTCCCCTAAGTCGACTCAGCCTGAAATGAGTACTGTACCTGGTGCGGTGTGTAAACACTCGCCGCCGGGGAGACAAAGGCGGCCGGGCGTGGGCCTGACCACCCACCCCCTCGTGTGCCACCGTGCCGGCCTTCCTCGGAGCTTTCAGTGCTACTCGTTTACACCACTTGCCCCAACAGTGTTGGTAAGGCTACACGGGGGATCTTTGTCTTTGGGGATCGGCGGCTGCGGTGGGGGGGGGCTGCATTGGCACCAATCCAGCCCCTGGCAGGTCAAGGCAAGTGCCGGGGCCGCCTGCACGATAACCCCGGGGGGGGGGGGGGCTACGATGCTCCCTCACACCACGTCACCAGTTGGACGTTGCAGCCAAGTCACCGGCGAGCTGCACGGACACGACGATGCTGGAGCGCGGAGCTTTGCTCTAAAAAAAAATGACAGCCAAGGGGAGTTTTTTCAGCCGTCCACGTTTACAAAGGTGGCGTGGCAATGTGCTCGTGCAGCAGCAGTAGCAGCAGCTTGGCAGGGCGGCCCGGGGGGGGGGTGGAGAGAGTGGTCCTGGCTGCGAATCTTTGGCAAGGAGGGCCCCCCGCTGTGCGGCCAGGGGTGTGATGTGAATAATGAGGCTTTTGCGAACCGGCTTAGTGGCGGATGCAGTGGCTCAGAGGCTTTTGTTGGGCACAGGCACAGCCATTCCCCCACCCAGCCCATGTTCAGCCCCTCCCTCTGTGCCACGAGCAGCGAAAGTCAAAGCCAAGTTGGCGGAAAGTCCTGAAATCTCTGCGTGGAAGGGCACCCGCTAAAGTTGGCGATGTATTACGCAATGGTGATACCGCTGATGTTATGAGGATGGCAAAAAGGTGAAGAGGTGCAGCCTCGCTTGTACCGCTGGGACGCCGCGGTGGCTAGGAGATGTTAACTGCCTCGCCTGCTATACAGGAGGTCGTGGGTTCGATTCCGACCCTGATGCCTGCTGCTGTATATTTGGAGTTTGCGTGTCTCTCTCATCATCATCACGATGGCTAGATGTTAACTGCCTCGCCTGCTATACAGGAGGTCGTGGGTTCGATTCCGACCCTGACGCCTGCTGCTGTATATTTGGAGTTTGCATCTTTCTCTCATCATCATCACGATGGCTAGGAGATGTTAACTGCCTCGCCTGCTATACAGGAGGTCGTGGGTTCGATTCCGACCCAGACGCCTGATACTGCTGCTGTATATTTGGAGTTTGCGTCTCTCTCTCCCCGTGGTCGTGTGGATTTTCTCTGAGTCCTCCGGTTTTTCCATCCATAATCAGAAACACGCGTTTAGAGTATTTGGCTGCTATACATTTCCACGCGATAAGCCACTTCGTTGAGCTATCATTTGTGGCCAGGTCGCTTCTGCAAAAGAGCTTGAAAGCTCAGTGGGCCTTACCTGGTAAAATAAAGTAAAAAAACGAGGTGATACTGCCTCCACTAGAGGGAGCTCTAGACAGCCCGACATTCTTAGAGCGCATGGCCAGGGGTCGACAACCAACACAACAAGGAGACTTGTTTTTCGAGTTTGGTAAAAAAACAAAACTCAATGTCAAGAGCCTCAATGCCACGTGAATCCGAGACGGTGGTCCTTAGTGAACGACGTCACGAAGCGGTCTCTGAAGAGCCGCATACGGCTTCGGAGGCGAGTCCTGTAAACATCCAGAAGGCGCGACCGTTTTACAGACGCGCGGATTCTGCCGGCAGAGGGCGATGTCAGAGCCTTGCTACAAACGCCCCGATCTCCCTCTCGCTCCCCTCCATCCCAACCCCATCTCTGTGCCTCTCGAGGGACTGGGGGAGCGGTGGGGGAGCGGTGAGCGTGCTGCGCTACGAACCCGGCCACCAGAGTTCGATTCCCACTGGCACCGGTGACGATTATATCTGAACCGGTCCTGGGCCTCCCCGAGGTCGACTCAGACTCATAAAGAGAACCTGGTTCAGTGTGTAAACATCGTCACTAGGGAGACAAAGACGGCCGGGCGTGGGGTTATCCACCCAACCCCTCGTGGGCCGTGCCGGCCTCCATAGGTGCTCTCTAACAGCACTTGCCCTAACAGTCTGTTAAAGGCTATACTCGGGATATTTGCCTTTGTGCGCGTGCATAGCACTTGCGCATGTATATTGAACTTCGTTTGCACCATACATAGTCAACCGTGCTAATCACAAACTAAGCAACAAAAAACTGTTTTTAAGAAATGAGTTTTCAATCTGGATGATTTAGAAGTGCATAGTTCCAGTGGAAGGAAGAGCGTTCCAGACGGCCGCAGAAGTGCATCTGAAAGCGCGCGATGATGCAGTGACCCCCCCCCCCCCCCCTTGTTCGATAGCCAACAGCCAAAAGTCGCCGTGGCCGCCGCTGCTGTGAGGACGATGAGCGGCGTCACCTGGCGGCGTCTCCACCCCTTGACGGGCCAGCGAGGCGTTGCGGGTCATTAGCGGCGTCTCACCTCCGTCTCGGAGAGCAGCACGCCGTTCGCCGTCGCCTTGCCGCTCGAGTAGAAGGCGCCGAACGCATCTGCGGCGGGGAGAGCGAAGACGCCGCGAGCGTCAGGGTCGGCTCGCCTGGCGTGAGACCCGTGGAGCCGACTCGCTCTGCTGCGCGTGGGCAGCGTGTAAAGGGGCTGTGTGGGCAGCATGTACAGGGGCTGGGTGGGCAGCGTGTACAGGGGCTGTGTGGGCAGCGTGTACAGGGGCTGGGTGGGGGGCTGGGTGGGCAGCGTGTTCAGGGGCTGGGTGGGGAGCGTGTACAGGGGCTGCGTGGGCAGCGTGTACAGGGGCTGTGTGGGCAGCGTGTACAGGGGCTGTGTGGGCAGCGTGTACAGGGGCTGTGTGGGCAGCGTGTACAGGGGCTGGGTGGGGGGCTGGGTGGGCAGCGTGTTCAGGGGCTGGGTGGGGAGCGTGTACAGGGGCTGTGTGGGCAGCGTGTACAGGGGCTGTGTGGGCAGCGTGTACAGGGGCTGTGTGGGCAGCGTGTACAGGGGCTGTGTGGGCAGCGTGTACAGGGGCTGGGTGGGGAGCGTGTACAGGGGCTGTGTGGACGCGCTGATACGACGGCAGCGAGCGTGTTGCATGGCAAGGGTTTAGAGGCGTTGCACATTATGAAATTCGGGAAATGTTATAAACACACCGTGAGCATCGAGTGAGTGAGTGTCGAGTGAGTCAGCGGTGAGTGAGTGGGGTGAGGCTCACCTGAAGTAGCAGTCAGGGTGGACAGGCAGCACACGTACTCCTCGAAGCCAACGCGGCCGCGTGCGTCCGCGTAGCGTGCGGTGATGGCGCGCACCGACTCGGACGAGGGCGCACGACCTGCACTCCGCACCGCGCGCAAGCGGGCAAACCGGGCGATGAGTCGACTCCACACAGGGCAGCTTAGCAGCCAGGCAACACGGTGACTAAACAACCTGGCGAACGGTAACTGGCTCATCCAGGCAACATCTCAAGTGATCGACCAGGCAGCATGTAATTATATAAACGAGGCAGCACGACAGCTAAACAACCAGGCAAGACGTCAATTAAAACAACCATGCAGCTACTTGTAACAAATGGCACTCGGCGTGTGAGACTGCGACCACATCGGTTGCTCACCGAGTGCTTGCAGGGCCGAGCTCAGTTCCGTGGGGCTCAGCGAGCCGTGCACCTCCTGGGATGACTGCACGAAGATGTTCTGTGCGCAGGAGCAAAGAAAACGGCGGACAATAAAAAAAAACGCCACATCTGCGAGCGAACATTCACGGCTCTCCTTGAGGAACTGAAGAAGCTCCCAAGCGAAACGTCGGACATGGTGCATAACAACATGCGGGACATTCTTAAAACCCATCATAGAGGTAAAAACTAAACTAAAAACTGTAATAAAATAAACTTTTTATTTTATCAGGCAAGGCCCACTGAGTAGTTCTTTTTCAGAAGCGACCTGGCCACAAATGATAGCTCAACGAAGTGGCTTATCATGTAGAAATTATAGCAGCCAAATACTCTAAACGCGTGTTTTTTAAATGTGGAGGGAAAAACCAAAGAACCTGGAGAAAATCCACATGACCACAGGGAGAGACGCATGCCAACTCCAAATATACAGGCGTCAGGATCTAACCCATAACCTCTTGTATATCATCCCTACATCAGGGGTTGCAGCTCTGTGCCTAGCACCTTTAAATCCAGCTTGGAGACCGACTGTTTATCACTGGCTTTCTGCGACTTGTCGTGATTGGACGTTACATGTGCTGCGAGTGCGATCATTGTTATTATTGGCTTCTAGCGTGGTTTATTCTTCATTGCATCAATATTGTGAGTAGAGTTTCCATTGTTGTACTATTATTTAACTGTAGTTTGATTGGATTTTATCTAAACTATTACATCCAGCGCTTTGAGATATTTCGACATGAAAGGCGCTTTATAAAATCAAGATCGTCACAATCACCACGATTATGAACCGTACGCGTACCGACCGGTCACCGATGCTGCCAAGGCCGACGCGCGTGCCGTGGGGAGCACAGCGAGTGACTTACGGTCCAGTCCTTCAGCTTGGTCCAGAAGGCGGTGAACTCCTGGAGCCCAAGCTGCCCATTGTGCTGAGCGGGGCGAGGGTCAGCGGGTCAAGGTGAAACTAATAACACAAGATGAACCGATTCCGGCGGTGGTGGTGCACACCTGCAATGGTGGTGCACACCTACAGTGGTGGTGCACACCTGCAGGGTAGCCAGGGAGTGCGGCAGGGACAGCTGCGTGTATGTGTGTGTGTGAGTGCTGTGTGTGAGTGCCGTGTGTGTGTGCTGTGTGTGTGCTGTGTATGAGTGCTGTGTGTGAGTGCTGTGTGTGTGCTGTGTGTGTGAGTGCTGTGAGTGCTGTGTTTGTGTGAGTGCTGTGTGTGTGTGAAACAACCGCCCTGCGGAGCAACGCGGCGCTGCCTGTAGGCGGCAGTGGAGCAAGTAGGCTGTCTATCCGCATTGTTGATTGTTTCACCCTTCCCGCGAGCGTGTCACAGAGTGTGCCACGCACGGGACCCGGAGTTCTAAATTCTGCCCACGGCCGCCACCGTCGCCACCGTCACCGTTAATATTGTTGCCATCACAATCGCCGGCATTGTTATTATCTTGTAATCTCCATCGTCGTAATCATCATCATCATTATTATCAGCTGTAATCATCGTTAATCAGCCAACACCAGTAAAGTTGGCGCCGACTGGTGAGGCTGCAAAGGAGTTGAATTCCGCCCGATGTTCGTTTGAGGAAGGGCATGCAAGGGCACGCTGTGGCTGGTTTCATTTTTATCATTTGGAATTTGTGCTAGAACGGCAACACACAACGACCTGTTCTCTGCGAATGATTCCTGAGAGGCCACTCAGAGTTTTTGTTCCAGACTGGACAGCACAAATGGGAAACAACAAAGACAAATCGTACATACGCATGGATTGTGTAACTCTCTATGATGTGTGTTCGTCTTCTCAAGAATTTAATTTGCAGTATGGAAGCCGACAGGGAGCTGTCAGGGTAAAGTGCATTTGCAAAAGTGTTTCTAGATTGTCCTTTCAGCTCTGAATTGTGTCTCCAAATTTTTGGGAATAACCCTTTGAAAAATGTTTCCAACTGAACAGCAACACAACTTCGCACAACAGTTGAGTTCATATTTGGATCGTCTTAACGAGAGCTACTGCGACCCCACATTGCAGACAGACAGAGACAAGGCGAACGCGTAAAGAGGATACGCCCTTGAGTCCCACGATGCGACGGCTGCCTTCCAGGCTGAAGGATGTCGTTCCCAGCTCCGCTCCTACGGCGATGAGCACATTAACGGATTAATAACCGGACGAAAAGAACTCCTCTAAAACAACACAGCCAGCCCTCGCGAGCCGTGAAACTGGTGGAGCAGCGGGGCAGTGGTTAGCACACCGCTCTAGAAACCAGGCCAGGGCTGACATCATGTGCACCGATCCGGAGTAATGACCCGCACTGAGAAGTGCGGTGAAGGATTGTCAATCGACCTCCAATGGGTGGATTGACAAAGGGCTGTTAATGATTTTGTTTATAGACATTATGACAGCGAATGAATTCCCAATGGCGAGATGACGGTGATGATGAGGACACTGAGATATTGAAGGTAATGTAGTAGTATTTATAATAAGTTGTATTTGATGATGATGATGATAATGATGGTGATTATGAAACTGATAGTGATGATGGTGATGACAATGATAGTGATGACTGTAATGGTGATGATGGTTATGAAAATAATGGTTATGGTAATAATCATTATTACACGGATGGCAATGATGATAATAGTGACGATGTAAATCATGATGATAACTATATTTACTTACGGGTAGAAACTAGCTTGGTCAGTAGATTCTGCAGGACGAAGGGGTCCATTATTCCTTTCTGCGTGGACACAAATATAACAGCGGAGAGATTCAGCAACATGTCCCTCACCTGTCTTCTAGCCCCATGGCAAGATGGCTCACTGCAGTCACCTAATGAGACCAGGGACTGAGGTTTCAAGTTACTTTAAAAAGAATAGACAATGAGCACCATATGGTGGCCACCTCTGAGGTTGGAAACAACCACGAGGTATCATCTCATAGTGCCAGAAGAGGGGAGCGTTTCGTTTATCATTACAAGTGGTGTATTATTAGTATTATTAGTACAGTTGATAAAATACTGGTTCTGACTGTACATTTTTTTTCTGTTTGGTAAACACAGGTGGTACGTGCATGTGTGTGTTTGTGCAGGAGGCTCGTGAAGGACGCTACCGGGCAGTTGGAAGCGGTCGCCCTCCAACAACAACGGAGGGCAGTGGAGCGACGCTCACAACAACGAGTGGAGCGCCTGGTGGCTAAAGCACAGCAAGTTGGCAGAAGAGGGCACAGGTGGCACATCTGCCAGTCGTCTCAGTCGGTCAACCCGTGGCACCCGCTGGGTCTGTCCCGTGACTTTCTGCCTGCGAGCCTTTGACGCTTCACGTGGCCTCGGAGTGCACCTGGCCTGGCACAGGTGCCGTGGTGACGTCACTGCCACTTAGTGGCGAACGGTGGCTGCTGCTGCCGCCATTGTTGTTTGTGTCCATGCGTGACTCACGTTGGGGGCCGTGTACTTCTGGAAGATGTCTCGGCACCACCTCCGCGTGGCGTCCTCCACGGGCTCCGGCGCCTTGGGGACCGAGCGAGGCTGCGTGACCAGAGGGAGCAACGGGCCACCGGTTACATTACACCGAAAAATACTTGGAGAGAAACGTGTCGATACGAACCCGGTGTGTGATCACTTTCGGAGCAGAAAGCATTTCTCGAGGGCATTCATTCAACCCGTGGCATGACCGATAACATCATTCGTATGCAATCCGTGAAAATCCACGAGCCTTTTTTCTAATGTCTGGAATAATACGTAATTTGCATATGACGTGGTTGATAAACAGTGGTATAACATTTATTGTAAATCATATTTGTAGTACAAAAATGTTGAAGTCAATTTGTATAGGTTGCAGTGACACACGTGTATGCATGTAGAACTTCCTTCGCACTGTACATAACCAACCATGCTAATCACATGGATACGTTAATATTAAAGATGCATGTAAAAGACTTAAATAAAACCCTTTAAAGGTAAACTTAAAAATAATAATAACAATCGTAATGATACTCAAATCACGGCCTTCAAAAGAAAAGCCTTCCGGAGAATTGTTAACATTTCTACACAATGAGCATGCAATGAAGAAGGTAGTCCTGGAAAGAAGATAAGTAGAAGCAAAGCTACCCAGTCTGATCAAGTACAGGAAATCACAGCATCTCATCAGCAGTCACGCCTCGAGGGCCCAAACGACCTCAACGACCTCAACGACCCCGAGGGCCCACGAGGCCCAAACGACGTCAAGGGCCCACGAGGCCAAGGAACTGGCGAGAATAGAAAAAAATGTGAGATTCTTACCTGCACAGTGGCGTTGCTTTCTCTTCCCATTTCCCTGAATTAAGAAATAAATAAACAACACGAGAGGGTGGAAATTCATATTTAACTTTTGTAATCAGAAAGTACTCGTGTTTAATGTTCAGTGCACAGTTGAGTAAAAGCACAGTGATTTAAATAAGATTAACTGCAATTGAAACTGAATCTACATTAATTACAATAATACAAAGCGTTTGACTTTTCACCCAGATAAAATATAATAAGTAGTGATATTGACACATTAATATTAAGGATTTACCGGCCTTCACAGATGCTCGCTAACAGCACTTTCCCCAACAGTCTGTTCAAGGCTATACGGTGGATCGTCTGGTATACAGGAGGTCGTGGGTTAGTCCCCAACCTTAATGCCTGTAAATGTGGAGTTTGCATGTTCTCCCCGTGGCCACGTGGATTTTTCTCTGGGTCCTCCAGTTTTTACCCTCCACATTTTAAAACTTGCGTTTAGAGTATTTGGCTGCGAAACATTTCCACATGACAAGCCGCTTCGTTGAGCTATCATTTGTGGCCAGGTCGCTTCAGATAGAGATCCATACTGCTCAGTGGTCGAGCAATCTTTGTTTGCCTCGACGTACTCGGATTGCAGGCCGTCGCGCTGAGCGAAGATGCGGAGGATGAACTCGGCCTCCTCATTCGGCTGGAACGTGCACGGCACGACGACGTAGTCGCCGTACGGCAGGCGGAAGCGACCCCCGACCTCGCGCAGGTTGCTCCACGTCGCCGTGCCCCCCACGGAGCTCGCTGCCGTCAGCGCCTCCTGCGGCAGCCAGGAGGCGTCCCGCAACTGGAACGCGGCAGACAGAAAGAGGCGAGCGTCAAGCGAGGCTCACGCGACGCTGTCAAGCCCACGTGCACAAGGCTGCAGCGGCTTTTGGCGAACCGTCAGACAAAGATGGTCACCGCATGGCAAGCCATCGAACAAAGACGGTCGCCGCATTGCGCACTTGCAGATACGCTCCTGCGCCCGTCTGGCATGCTCTTCCTTCCGATATAAGGATGCCGTTGGAGATATGCACTTTTAAATCGTCTAGATTGAACACTCATTTCTTTCAAACTGCTTTTTGTGTTTGGTTTGTCATCCTTCCCCCGCACCTGCGAGTAGCACGGTTGGCTATGTGCGGTGCGAGAGAAGAAGTTCAACGTCACATACACAATGATTTGATATTGTCATTGTTTTTGTGCTGTTCGTCTATTGGCGTCCTTTGGTCTAAAACCAGATAAGGCCATAAAGGAGGCCAATGAGTTTCATACATTATTATCAAAGCACGTGCGTGTTTGCACGTTTTACCACGAGTGTGTGTGATTAATGCAGACTTGATGCCTTGCAAGAGGTGTGTCTATTTGGTGTTTGAACATCTTAACACCTCCTGTGTTATTGCCAGAAAGGGTAAAGCAAAAAATGTTCTCCATCAAGGTCACTCTGTAGCGTGACCTCGTTTATAGAGGTGGGGGGGGGGTACCAAAGACCAACACCAAAGGGGGGAGCGAGGGAGGGGCACGACCCAGTCAATGCTGCCCCTTCAGAGGGGTTATATCTGCTGTGGCAGCTGGGCTTTAACACATAACGACGACACAAAGAGAAGCGAAGCCACGGGCTAAGTGAATTGAGGTATTGAAGTGGGAGGGGCTGGTTCCCGCGACGCTCTTGCGAGGAAACCATCGAGAGGGCCACAGCGCACAGCGTCATTGCGCGTCGTCCACACGATCGTGCAAGGAACGAAAAGTGACGCTTTTGTGCAACTACGGTCGAGACATCGTCTTCAGTGAGAGTACGCGAGAAGGGTGTACATGTACTCACGTCTTTTGGAATCTGCAGAAACAAACGGTAGATAAAGATGCACGTTAGCAGACTTATTCAATTAAAATAAACATTCAGTGCCTTTATATTCAAACGAGCGTGCGGCAGTGTACATCTTCACCGGTGGCACTGGGTCAGTGGTGGAAATTCCACGTTGGCAAGGGGTTGGGTTGATCACTTCCTACAATGTGGTACTTGATCCTGCAGAGCTTTACGAGCCAAGTCCGTCTTAAGGCGCTCGAGGTGTGAATATCTCGAGGGATCTTTTGCGAGGCTCTGGTGTGGCCACCAGGGGGCAGTGCAGCACAAAGCCCAACGTTGTGGGCGCCAGAGGGACCCAAAACAAACAATTTGTGTTTACCAGGTGAGGCCCACTGAGCCGTGTAGCTCTTTCTCAGAAGAGACCTGGCCACAAATGATAGCCCAATGAAGTGGCTTGTCGCGTGGAAATGTATAGCAGCCAAATACTCTAAATGCGCGATGTTGATTCTGAATATGAATATGGAGGGATAAACCGGAGGACCTGGAGAGAAAATCCACACGACCACGGGGAGAACATGCAAACTGCAAATATACAGCTGGCGTGAGGGTCGAACCCACAGCCTCCTGTATACCAGGCGAGGTAGTCAACATCCCGCCAGCGCGGTGCTATGTACCTGGTGGATGAGGAAGCCGATGGAGAGCAGCGGTTGGCGGTTGCGCTGCAGGTCGCGTGGTTTTTGTAGCAGGGTCAGGAGCACCTCCCCGCCTTCCCGGGCCAGGATCCGCACGCGGTACTGCGGGTTCGTGCGGTACGTGTCTGCGGGCATCGCGACGTCAATTGCACGTTAAATTAATTCGTTCGTCGATTCATTCATTCATCGTTCGTTCAAATGCCGGCTGCGTGTAATTTATTGCCGATCTCCGGTGAAGCGAACGGAGGCAGCGGGAGATGCAGACACTTGATGATGCCGATGATGATGAAGCACAAATGGAAGATTAACATTTAAAAGGACTGTGGTAGTCACCCAGAACAGGAGCATGGAACACGACTCAACGCCCGGTTCTCAAATACAAAGGAGGGATGGTCACAGCGATACACCACCCTGGTCCTCCTGACGCAATTATCTGGCTCATTAACAACCTCGACGTGCAATTGCAACTGTTGCTCTAAGTCAACGTCAGCCGTACGAAGGCGATCGTCTTGCTCGAAACGGGCGCTTCTTACTCGTCGTGAGGAATGCCGCGCTGCGGTTCATTCGTGACGTGACAACATCAACAATAAATAAAATAATTAAAAATAATAAATACAATGAGTAATATTCAGCCGCGGCAATGTGAGAGCCGTAATGACCGCCGGAGGGGAAACAAAAACTAGAGGACCCCGAGAAAAATCCACGTGCCCACGAGGAGAGCGAGACAGAGACGCGAAAACTCCAAATATACAGCAGCAGGCGTCAGGGTCGGGGTCAAACCCATGACCTCCTGCGCACCAGGCGGCCCCCCGTATAGCCCCGGACAGACCGTCGGCGCCGGTGCCGTGAGCCGCGGTTGCGCGCGAGGCGCCCGCACCTTGGTGCTGGCAGGTGCCACCGGCCGAGTGGCCCCTCCTCCACTCGCCGGCGTGCGTGGCGACGGCCCAGCGGTGGCGCTGGCCCTCGGCCAGGTCGTCGGCCGTCAGGTGGCACATGTCCAGCGTGTGGAAGTTCTTGCGGAAGTGGCCCATGAACATCCTGTGGCGGGGACGACGCCGAGAAGCAGGAGGCCGTTACAGACGCTCAAAACGGAGTGCGTGGAAAGGTGAAATTGATGGGCACGCAATCGTGGGCGGTCACGTGACCTGTGTCTGCGATCTGATTCGACGTCAGCATCCCAAGTTCACACTTGAAGGAGCAGCAATCGTCTGTGCCCAGATGTGTGCGGCAATGTCTGCTACAATACAAAACGGTTCGGAAACGTATTTCCTTTGAGAATTGCTATAGAAGTGCCCAAGTGCATCATGGCTTGATGATGATGCTGCGATGGAGCGTGCTGTGAGCAAGCGCTGAGGAAGGCGACCGAGTGACGGCAGTAAAGCAAGTAGGTTCGTGAACTGGTCTGTGCAAGTGTTATCATCT